>NW_020272701.1:5274-23653 GCF_003268045.1 Sipha flava
AAAAAAAAACAAATGCATTAATATAACGGTGTTAGAAGGGGAGGGTTATACATTACGCCGTTGTAGTACGTGTCGCAGCTCTTGTCACCCGCCGCGGCCATGTGGTCTGGATCACAACTTAGAATTGAAACTAGATCAACGACATAACCGTTAAGAGGTCAGAAAAGAAAAGAAGTGTCGAGAAACAATGAACACGATACCGATATCGAATTCAGTCTCGATGTTGGAGGGGCGTAATGTATAACTGGGAATGTATACAATGTATATAAATACACGGAATAAACAAGGGAGACGACCTCGTACGACGTTTCACGAGCCACGCGAATTTCCCTAGTGTACCTGTGGCCGGATAGCGTGTCGAGGAGGGAATTTATTCTTACCGACATTATTATGAAGACGTGATTATCATTGATACGTGTTAACGTATCGGTTGATAAGTATGTCGAATCATTACTCATCTCAAATAGTGATGGGAGTTTTCGTTCCATTTTGTGAATCGTTCCTATCGTTCCAGGTCCGGAAAAGGAACAAGTTCAAATGATTCGTTCCTTCGGTCCTTTCGTTCACAAAATATAGTTCACAGTGTACGGGCCCGGTTATTACCGGGCGGCGGAACCGGTATTCCGTTAACTGAAATAATTATAACTCAATTGTAATATATTGACCGCCATAAACACATTATCACAAATATTAATAGTCGATATTTAAATATTTTAGATTGTATTCATGTTTTATAATTAGGATTAGGAATAGGTATTTATAAATTATAAAATAAAAAACCCAACGGTGTTTTTGCAGTCTTTGCATTTATATTACAATAACAATAAATTCAATAAATTACTATTTAAAATAATAATAGTACAAAAAATGATTAGGAAGTTACCTGAAATATGTATTATAGATTGCCATTTAAAAACATTAATGTTTCCATATTTTTTATGGAAAGTCTATTACGCCTGTCTGTTTGTGTGTATCCGGCTTTAGAAAACGTTCGTTCGCATGGAACTGATGTTGATGGCACTCCCAATCTTTGTAACATCAAATGGTATATATTTAGATATATACGTTTCATTTCCTTCCACCATACAAGAGGATCTGATTTCCTTGGGATTAAAGGCTCATTAAGAAATTTATCTAATTCCACAATTGCATCGGAAGTGTCAGTTCTCACTGTTGTAACTTCTTTTACCTAAAAAAATATAATATGTAATAGGCTATTTATTATCATAAATTATCGTTATTTGATAAATTGTTTAAAAATGTAAATTAAAATTCATACCTGTGAATCAAATTCTTTCCATATCTCAAAGGTTTCTTTTTTTTCAGTTGACATAGTGATTTGTTCGTTATCTGTAACTATATTTTCTTCTTGATTAATAGATTGTCTCTTGCGTTTAATTATACTTGAAATCTTGCGCACAACGTTTTGATAAGTACGGGTATAATATGTCTCGCTACTAAATCCTTTTTTTTTAAAACGTGGATCAATTAAAGTTGCTTCAGCAAAAGTAGAATTGTCTTCCATACCGGCAAATCTGTTTTCGGCTTTATTTTCCATCTTTAAAATCATAGAATAAATATCAAGTGGTAAGTTTTTCTCAGTTCTCATTGTTTTTATGTGAGATAACAATGCATTTGTGAGAACTATAACTTTGGAAATTGATACCCCTTTTTCCGAACTTAACTCAATTGTAACTTCTTTAAAAGGCTTAAAAAGTTTGCAATAATAATCCATTAAATTAAAATCTGACGCCGTCAACATTTCAGTATTACCAATCATAGCCAAAGTGGATACTAATGGATCTTTTGTCTCTAAACACCTATTAAACATATTATAAGTCGAGTTCCATCTCGTTATCACATCTTGTTTCAGTTTTAGTACTGGATAATTCATCTGAATTTGTGTGTTTTTTAATTTTGCTGCTGCTTGAGAACTACGCTTAAAATGCTCTACTATTTTTTTAACTTTTTTATGTATTTGTTTAATTTCTTCTAACCCACATTGGGCTATCAAATTAATGCTATGCGCTAAACAAGGAATGTGTTTCCAATTTTTATTTGAACTTATTGCAGCTGTAATATTACTAGCGTTATCGCTAATAGCTATTTTAACTTTATTTACAATACTCCACTCTTCAAAATAATTGTTTAAAAATGTCGATAAATTGATTGCTGTATGTGATAATTCAAAATAATAGCATCCTAGTAAATGAGATTTTAAAACGCATAGTTCAGTATCAATAAAATGTACTGTAACAGCGACGTAACTTTCATTATTAACAGATGTCCAACCGTCCGTACTCATTGCTATATATGATGCATTATCTAAACTCCTTTTAACCTTTTCCCTGGTGTTTTCTAATAATTGAAGTAAAATATTATAAGTAATTGTTTTTCTACTTGGCAAAGAATAGCTTGGATTTAATAATGATACAAATTTTTTAAACTCTTTATTTTCAACCAAACTAAACGGTTGGTATTCTTTAGCCATCATTATACCTAACTGCTCATCAATTTTTTTAGATTTCGAAATAGGCATCGGCCTTGATGTATACGCATCTATGGATACTTGTGTTTTTGTAACGCTAGCTGTTTTATTTTTAATTATAGGTGTAATAGTAGTTAAATTAGAATGGGAAGGTTCGGATACGGAAACATTATCAAGTTCATCGATGTTTTTTTCGAGAATTTCAATAGATCTTTTTTTCCTAGCTTCGTATTGAACTATGTGTTTTCGTTTTAAATGTCTCATTAAATTAGCCGTAGAACCCCCTTTATAAGAAATAGTATTAGAACAAAAATTGCATTTTGCTTTTTCACCATCAACCACTTCAAAATTATTCCACGTTTCACACTTTTTTTTATCCATTATACCAAGAATAATATTACAAAATTACTTATTAATTTAATTTATAGAAAATATAAATTAAATGTAACTTACTATTTTGTCGTTTAATCAACTAACATTGACAAAATGTCTTATAAATGTAATATTAATAATTTTATGCACATAGACACCGCGATTGAAAAATAAACTGTACAACTGTAGAAGTGTAGAGTGTAGGCTCAACTAATTTAAGAACATAACAATATAATAAAAGACAAAATAATAGATATTTTATTAATACATTCTAATATTATTAATGTTTATTAGTTTTCATTTGTTATGCCTTAAGCAAAATATTATAACGTTTCTATAAATATAAAATATGTGTATTGTAATTAAATGAACTTCTTTAGATAGCCAACTCGGTATAAATAGGTCATAGAAGAAAACGTAATTAAATATCTATATTATTATTATTAATTTTTAATTATGATTTATTTTATGCTAGTTTAGGTAAACGATAGTGAAATGAATGATCGATGGTATAATATCGATATTTTTTTGATGCACCTATCCATATATTTTACTTATTTACTCTCGTTCTTGTTCAACTAGTCAATTGTGAATAACTATTAACTATCGATTTCAATTTTGATTTTCAATAAATTATAAGAATCACGGCTAAAAATAATCTATAGCCATGATAAGAATATAAAATACACGGAGTAAGAATATGAATCATTATCTTGGTCCGTGATAAAATGTTATCTACAATCTAATTTTCGAATATTCCTAATTATAATGGACAACTTACTAGTACAACAATTATACTATGCACTTTTGGTACATTTTACCATTGGAACATAGGAACGAAATGGAACGAAGGAACGAATAGGAACGTTCGGGTGGAATCGTTCCTAATCGTTCCTCTACTGGACTCGTTCATTTGGAAAGATTCGTTCAGGAACGACCCATCACTAATCTCAAATTCTAAGACGTAACAACATGTTGATTAAATAATAATTAGAAATTATGGTTTTTTAACTAGATTGTATTTTTACTTTTTACTTTGCGCTCTTTTTGCTTACGCGATTAAGTTGGAAGTTCACGTCACCAAATGACGTGAAACCGGTCAGAGCTTCTAGACTAACTCAACGAAAAATTTGTTCGGATAGTTTGGTAGAGAAATCAGTCCCGGGAAACGCTATTTGTTTATCATCATAATTATTTTGTATTAACGATAAGATTAATAAATATTTAAAAATGTTGGCTCCAAAAATGAAAAACCAAAATTATCAAATCAAATTTTTACTGTCAAACAGAATATCATGGTTGGGTCACTTATCAAGTGCCTACCAACTTTAGGCAGGCTAGCTTGTTCACCTTTTAGCTGGTTATAAACTATAAATAAATAAAGGAACAAATATAAATAAATGGACTGTATAATAAATAAAATAAATGGCTTGATTGACTTAACAGAGAATAAATTGCAATATATAAGAAATTGTGACAATAGATAATATAAACAAGCAAACAAATAATAATAACGCTGGCCCAACAGGGGCACAGCTAATAAATAATAATAAATAAATATGTGGCTCACACATGGCACATTAATAAATAATTAATATATGTATTATAAAATGTATACAGCATAAATAAACAATATAGAATTAACTATAAATCAATAGGTAAGTAAGTTAATAATGCATTTTATGTAAAAATAGGAAAAATAATAAACAGTGATTAAGAATTTAACCTAATATAGTATATTAATAATAATTATCTTTATAATTTATTATTATAAGTCATACACTATAGTTTATAGCAATTTTCTTACCAACACATGTTTGATAAACACATTTTAATTCCCATGAATCAAATAAGTTTTGCATTTTTAGCAAATCTTCAACTGGGTAATTATAATCTGATACAACACTGCAAGTACTTTCATTAATTGGACTAGTATATAAATCTTCATCAAATGGTTCATGCACTCCAAGAGATTCCTAACGTATTTTGATAAAATAGTAAACAATGAAGTCAAGTTTAAATTTATAAAATTACAGTCTTAAAAAGTTAAATTTATTATAACTACTTACAGAAGTAGAAGATTCTCCTATATTTAAATATGATGCATTAGGAGTATAATCCTCCATCTGAATTATTAACTTAAATTATTGTACCAAGTATTATATGAAAAATTGCAATACAAATCTGCAATTAAAACCAAAAATGTACAAATAAAGTATTAATCAAGTTTTTAAATAGGAACAATAAGTACATGATAAATATGTTAACAATAAAAAATTAATACTCCCATTTAGATAATAAAATATTTTTATGATAAAATGAAAATAATATTATCAAATTAATTAAATTGTTTTAAACGTATCATTTTTTTACCAGATGAAATAGTTGTGACATTTATGGGAGGTCCATCAAATTCATTAATATCACATATAAAACAACAATTTATCACTTCTTCACTAACACTCACATTAAAAGATTCATAATGTGAACTAAACTCATTCAATCTTATTTCTTGAACCAAAATATAAACCATAATTTCTGGCTGATTAATAAATATAATTTCACTGATTTTAAATAAACATGTTTCATTACAACTTTTGGTTAGATAATAACCTTCTTTGTATAAAATTCCATTACATATTGACTCAGTATAACAAATATACTGTGATGAAGATAGATTAAGTTTATTGTCAATAATTTCAGTGTCTCTACTAATAATCCTATGTTTATCTTTAAAAATAATGTTTTTATCTGATTCCATTAAATTTTGAGCAAATTTAAACTGAAATTTTTTAGCTAACGTCAATGTTATATTTTTTCTGGAAGTTGTTACTCTAGCATACATTTTCAATTCCTTGTGTTTAGCCTCAAAGCGAAATTTTAAAATAATTATTGTCACTATGTAAATGAACAACCAGTTCTACTGCTGCTTCACTAAATATTTCAAAATTAAATGGAATTTCAGCATTTTTATTTTTGGTAAAAGATTATTTCTTTGAACATTTTCAGCATTAAGAGATAGTAGTGAAGAATTGTTACAAGACTGTTTAGAAATTTTATTACTTAATTGTAGTTCTGGGAAATGCTTAAGAGGACGCCACACCGAAAACAAAACGCATACAACGACCGAGAGAACGCGCTGTTAGGTGTTTTCACGATGCGCAAGCACGCGACGTTTAAGCCGCGTCCACCACTCGTCGTCAGCGGCCGGCCGATGATTGTGCTCATTCGGAAGCGACGCTTATTATTTTCTCAACCTTCGTCTGTGGCAGATTGCGTAAATATAAAATGCATACACGTAAATGCCGCCGTATTATTTTATGTCCAAGCGTACCCATGATCTACTGATTACAATTTAAGTCACTGCTTACCTTAATATATGTAACATTATATAGATCATATAAACTATATTATAACAAAGCTTGATTTGTATTTATTGAATAATTACTTTTTCAAGTATAATTAAATAAAAAAACTACAATATTAGCTATTGTAATCATTCTGTTCGCGCCATAAGCCGCAAAATAAATTGTAACGTGTTGTAATTCGTCTGTATTGTGTTAACATTTTCGTGCGATGTGTAGCGGTGCGTTGCGTGTCCGCAGCCATCGTCGGCGGTGGTGATAAGCCTCCGTGTGCGACCGGCCGGGCACGTAATCGCGCTGTTATCGTCGCGCGTAAATGCCCGTTATTCCACGTTTTCTTCATATTGTCGGTTATGTTTTTGTAAAAGTAAAAGTCATGTTCTCAGTGCCAAAGTTTCGTAAGTTCTCGTGTATTTTTGGTTTAGTGTGGTGGCACTGAGACATTTATCTTCGTTGTGGTGTCCGGCGGCCTTAGCCTTCGTGGTGAATGTCGTCGGACCCATCTCGCTCTCGTTTTTTGGTCGTCGTGTTGTACACATCAACTTTATTGTATCCGTGTTCCCGTGTCTGCAGTCAATTGTCTAGTGAAACCACGTTTTCGTCACTCCTTTTTGTTTTGTGATTCGACCGTCTGGTAAAGTATCGTTCGAGGCAATCAGATATTGTCCAGCGTTATAATTTTTCATTGTTTATAGTATACCAGCGGTCGCCTTGTGAATAACGTGGTTTTGTCATTTGTGTCATCGTTCGGGCTGCAGAACGGCTTTTATCTTCGTTGGTGACTGTGCTTGAGTGGTCGCACGTACCAATTCTGTGATTTATTTTTTATTGATACACTGCGGTGTGCCGTCATAGACAATTGTTTAATCACAGGGTTGGTGCGGTCGCGTGGATGGAATCAGCCATTTCAACATAGTCACAAGTGAGTATTGGTCGACCATATTTGTTCATTTGTGTTTAAAGGCCGACGGGCCTAGCCGTCGTAGGCACGTTATTTATTATTATATATATAGAGCTCTTGTATTGCCGCCATAGGCACATATTTATTGTATCACTGCGGTATGCCGTCGTAGGCAAATTATTATAAAATTCTTATTTCGTGTGTGCCATGTGGGTCACGCATTTTATTTCTTATTATTTGCGAGCCGTGTTGGGTCAATTATTGAATTATTTATTGTATTTATTTATATTATTTTTCATCGCTTATATTTATATTATTTATTTGGTGTGTGCCGTGTGGTCCACACATTTCATTTATTTAGTTCAGTTAGTTACTATTTGTTTAATTTGCATTTATACATTATTATCAGAAAATTATTAATTGTCATTAGTTATATTTATATTACCCTTTTTCATTATTTACATTACACAGTCCACTTATTCACACCAATCTTTATTTATTTGTTTTAATTATACTTATTTTTAATACCAGTCCTTCAATAATTATTAAGGCGAACAAGCCAGCCCTCTATTATTGTTGGGCACTTGCCGCGCCGACACATTCGTAAATTCTTTTGGAGTAGATACATATTACTTTTTGTTTAAAAAAAATCAAATATAGGTATAATTAATTAAAATTATATTAATACCTAATATATATTATATTATATTATATTTTATATATTTTTATACTTTTTTTATTAAAAGTTACTACTTAAATAAATTTATGTAGCAATACATTATTATAGATAGTAAAAACGGTAATACAACATAATATATTGACTCACAGTTATCGAATTATTATTGATAATAATGTATATACTGCGTCGATATAAATGTCTACTGCATGTAAATAATTATTTTGCAATATTTGTAATATCTGCACGTATTCACTATACTGTTTGGTCATTATAATGTTATAGACTAGGTAGAATTGTAGAGTGTAAGCATACTATAGGACATAGGTATGTAAAAAAATCTAAAAATTAAATAAATAGTAATATATATTGAATTATATTATAAGCTATACTATTATATAAGCCGTGCTAATTCCGTTTTTTATCTTTTGGTTTTTTCTTTTTTCTTTTTCATTTAAAATGTATCTGGGTTCTCTGATGTCAGTTAATTCTAGGCGTTTTCCATAAAGTGGACATGCAATTTCGGGTAATAGACAATCCAAATAAAACCTAAATATCACATTTAAATATTAAAATTAATGTTTTTTTTTTTTTTTATCTTATCCATTATCATAGTAAGTAATATTTACGTTTTCAATTTTTCCTCCATTTTTGTTTTCCAAAATATCTCATCAAATTCGATTTTTTGAACGTTTATCCAGTTTGGAGTAAAAATTACAAAATGACATATAGTACGATTAGTTATTCGCAATTGCCCTATAACTTGGAAATAGTATTTATGGTCCTTTTTTAGTTCTACAACATTATTTTCGACTGTGCAGCACTGTAACTAAATATTAAAAACGAACAAGTGGTAATTGTAGGAGTATAACATTTTTATTAGTTATAATATGAAATTTACTAAGAGTAATTATTCTTACTAGTTTATTTTCTATGGCTTCAAGGATTGTATTGGTTTCTCTTGTTACATATGGGCATTTTATTTCTATAATACAATTTTCGTCAATTAGACTATCTAAAAAAAAGCATAATAGTTGATAAAATTATAACTAAAATAAATAATACCAACTATTACCAGGACTTGCAGCTAGAAAAGGGAATTCTATGTCAGTAAACAATCCACATGCTTCAACTGAAACACCATATAATTCTTCATATTTATTTCTGGCAAGACGTTCCATTTCAACACCATATGTCATTTCTTTAGTCATATGTGATCACCTTTGTTTTTATACATAACAATGTTACAAGAGTGAAGTAAAAAACAGTTTTTATTAAATTACTGATCACATACAATGATACCACAGTTGCTCATTGCAGTGTTACAAACATTACACAGCTCAAGACAAAAAGTTACAGTTTTGTTTAGAACTTACAGAAACGGGTCAACTTCAACTTAAAAAAACCACAAATTTTATTGGCAAATTCAAGGCCAACTAAATATATCAAAAAAATCAATATGTATATTTCTTTTATTTAGTATGGGAAATGAGTTATATGTTCAGCATATCAACAGAGATAAATATATTTGGACAAATAAGATGCTTCCAAAATTAACATCTTTCTACATGGATTGCATGTTACCTGAAATTGTAGATCCTTGAGTTCCGAGAGGTTTACAAATACAAGATCCGGCTTGAATAACTGAAGAACAATATCAAATAAAAAAAAATAAAAATAGTAATAGATGAAATGTCTGTAAATAGAAACAGATATCGTAAATTATTATATACATTATTGAAATGCAGTAAAAACAAATTAATTTATAATATAATAATTGCATTTATAATTTACCTTACATATAACCATTAACTATATTATATTATTATTATTAACTATATTGGTCGTTGATATACAGTGTGTAATCGGTTGTTAGAAACACTCTATAACTTAACAAATATTAAAGATACTTGAATTCTGTTTGTTTGTGGTGCTTAACAAAGTTTGTTATAACTTATTAAAGTAATTAAACAATTTTTATGCCATTTCATTTCGCGCATGCGCATAACAGCTTTTTTTTTTAAATGGCAACTCCACTATTTTTTGGTTAGTTATTTTTACTCTTATATTTTCATGAATTTTAGTGGTAAAACCAACTTCCTATGTTAAAAAATAGCTGAGTTATGGATATTTCAGTGATTGATATTATTTTTTGACATTTTTGAATTATTCATTAATTTTATGGCTTAAATAGTTAATCCTTTTAGCACCGCATGATATCTTCTAGTGATATTTTTAGTACCTACTTTTGGAAAGCATCCTCTTTCCCTAAAGCAACTATTTTTGTAAGTTTATCTCAGGTGATTAAAAAAAAAAAAAACAATGTTAATTAATTTCATTTTTATTATTGCAAAATTACATTTATTCGTCATCTTATGAATTGTTCAAACTTCTCTCCATTACAATTTAAACATGTCAATTTTATTTCTATTATTGGATATTTTAAATGGCCATTAAGTGATACGGGTTTTCTAAATCATTTTATATCTGTTCTTATCTGAATATTAGGTAATTTAAAAACGATCAAATGACTGTTTTCATTTCAAATAGGCCAGTGCAACTACTATTGTTTCGTATTTGCTTTAGTCATATTTTACGAATTCACGCGTGTTTATTAAACAATAGTGAAATTACAATAAATAATTTCATAATTGAAATAGCTTGTTACTTAAACAAAATATGAATAATTCAAAAAAAAGTTGATATGCTTTTTGTTTACTGGGAATGTGAAAAAAATTCACGTCTGGCTGCACGTGCTTATGCTGAACGTTACCCAAGTATGTATTTATTATTTATTAGTACTTTTAATAATTTTTCGTGTTGGTCAAAATAATAAAACAATTTTTCGTTTTTCTAAATTCAGATAGGCAACACCCGTCATACAGTTATTTCCATAAGTTAGAAAGGAATTTAAGAATTACTGGTTCTTTTTCTAACACTAGAATTATAGCCAACCAACAACCTATACAAGTTAATGCATTGAGGGAAGATATTGAGTTTCGAGTGCTGGCGTACGTAAGAGCAAATCCCTGAGTTAGTACGCGTCATGTCGGCTTTGAAATAGGCATTTCTCCTAATACCGTTCATAAAATTTTAAAAAAACATAAATTTCATCCATACAGGCCTGATTTAGTTCAACATTTACGCCACGGTGATGCTAAACGTAGAATTATGTTTATTTCTTGGTTGGTAACTCAATTAGAAAACAATCCTTTTATTTTAAATTACATATTATGGACAGATAAATCCAAATTTACCAACAACGGAGTAATAAATAAACAAAATAATCGATATTGGGACACTCAAAATCCCCATTGGGTTTTTGAAACAAATAATCAATGTATCTGGGGAACAAATGTTTGGTGTGGTTTGATTGGAGGTAAATCGGGACCTTATTTCTACGACGGTACATTAAATGGAAGACTGTATTTAGAATTTATAATGAATGAGCTACCGATCATGCTAAACGACATTCCTCTCGCAACAAGAAACAATTTGATTTTGCAACAAGATGGAGCCCCGGCACACAATGCAAACGTCGTGAAGAATTATTTAAATTAACATTTTGAAAATCGTTGGATAGGAACTAATGGTATAATAAAGTGGCCACCTCGATCCCCAGATCTTACATGTATTAACATGAGTCCATTCCGAACTCTTTCGTTATCATCAGCGACTCTTTAAGTGCTTTAAAATCAATCCTTGATCCCTACTCTACAAATGAATTAGTCCAGCATATCCAGGAACTAATAACAACATCAAATAAAACATTCACTTTCTTGTGGGTCCCGTCCCACATCGGCATTTCTGGTAACGAAACAGCATACAAACTTGCAAACGAAGCTTCACTTCACCAGAATACTCCAAAACTAAGCCTAACCACATCCTCAGAGTCACTCAACATAACCTCAAAATATTAGAGACATAATAGAAAAACTGGTCCAACGTTCCCCTATCAAATGAAATGGCGGATAATGGCTTCACATCTTATCATCAGTTAGCAATCTAGTTTATTATACATATCTGTGCCTCGGGAACAAAAGGTATGATAGTACTATCAAGGAAGATACTAGGAGGATTTAGATAACGACGTCGAGTAAAGATAACAGTTTTGCATTTTTCAGGGGCGACTGTACAGAAAGAACGATTAAGTATGTCGTTAAGATCCATGAGAGCTATGTTTAAGGTCTCGATAGCGAGATTTAAGGATTTGTTGGTAGAAAAAATTACAATGTCATCTGCGTAGATGAGGAACTGATGGTCACGTGAAGAGAGATGTTTGGCGATAAAGTTTATGTACATATTAAAAAGAATGGGACTTAAGCAACTGCCTTGTGGGAGACCAGTACAGGTGGAGCGAGTATTGTGAGAACCAAAAGGAGAAAAGAAAGAGAGAGACCAGCTAGAGAACAAAGAACGAATTAGGTTGCAAAAAGTAGGTGGTAGGTCTAAAGAGGAAAGATGAGAAATTAGAGTATGTTATTTTAAATATACATTTAAGGTTAATATCAATTATTTCAATGCATATTATATTTTTTGATAGTGTTATTTTAAAAAATTTGAATTTAATTAAAAATATACTTTTATCCAATCAGCAATATGTATTATTATGTGTATGGTAATTAGATTTCATATTTTGCTGACAACTTTTTTTATATACTATATTGGTAAGTTCAATCTAAAATTAATAAATTTAATAAATTAAATAATTTAATTAATAAATTAATAATACATTTTTTTTTATTAAATGATTTATGTATAATATTATTAGCAAATAATTACCAGGGTTCAAATATTTTAATTCTAATTCAGTGGCAATTTGTATTATTGGTTTAATTAGTCAAAAATAACAGTAAACTATATGACTAGACACCTCAATTTGACCAACAATTAAATGCAAATTTATATTGCTTTCTACTGGTACCTATCTGATAACTATAAATAAATATATATGGAATAAAGGAATAAAATATACATGTTACATATGTATATCTATATTATATTATATTTTAATTTTTCAACAAGCTAAACAAACAATTATGTAAGTAAATTTTTTTTTTTCATAAATTATAACCAGGGTTAAAATATTTTATTGTATTTCAGTGGCAATTGGTAGAATTTATATAATTAATCAATGAATACAGTGAACTATATGATTAGACAGCTCAATTTGACCAGCTATTATGTAAGTATGAATTTTTTTATAAAATTAATAATTTGATGTTCATCATAATTTTTGTTTATTTTTTAGGAAATTAATTTTGTTTTCTTTCAAATTTCAATTGCATTTAGTAGTACCTACTAACTTTTAAATCAAATATTTATTACAAGATTGGAAGAACAAATAAAAATTGTTATTTTGGTTAGTCTCAGCATAGTATATCTCACCTGATAACTTAATAAGTATGTATACATTTCTTTTTATATAGAATATATCAATTCTATAAATATTTTAATGGTTTTTTTTTTTAGTTACATTCTGATTAAAAAAAAAAAAAAAAAATAGTACAACATCAAGACCAACTAACTACTTCTACATTTGTAAAAATTGTTGATAATCACATTAATAGTTAATCTTAATTGTATGTTTAAATAATTAGGTTAAGTTATTGGTACATACCATAAGTAGGGCTATGGAGTTTTTATTAATCTAAATTGGCAAATAAATTTTTTTTTTTTTAATATGAGTGTCATTTTCATGGAATATTAAAAGATTCTTATATCGTAAAATATTAATTAAAAATTAACATAATTTCAAAAAATAAGTGTAAAAATGAATAATTTTTTAAAACATCCATAGCCCTAAAAATATGTTGTACCCTAGAGCATATACTGTAAAATATGTTGAATGTTCATTCAATTTTTATTAATTTATCTAGGGTTGTGGATATGTTAAGTGTTAATATTTTTATATTAGGTATGACCTTACTCAAATACTGCAAAAATTTGCACTACGGAAATTTGTTCATGCTCTAGTAAAATTATTGATAACTAATGTGTATTGCCTTTGAAATTTATTATTGAATTAATGTCCATTATTTGGTCTATTCACGCTCAAGATAGTTTTAATATAAAATGCAAATCATACATTATACGAAAAATATATCTCAGAATACCTTATAATTATAAATGGAAAGACGTGTAGGCACAATGTATACAACCTTGCATCAGAAAAAAAGGACTCACTTCCTCGATGCTCAAAACATTGTAATACCAGTCTGATATAAGTTATTTGTCATGTCACTTAATTTGTGCAATTAAAATAACTTACCTATTCTATTATTTTTTTTTAGTATACATTGATTGATTTGTAATTATTTATTTTTAATGAAAATAAACATTAAATGAGAGGGACATTGTAAAAATGTAGTTATAAAAAAAAAAGAAATGTGTGAATTGATCATTAACTACTTTAGTCTTAGCTCTATACTCCAAATCCAAGTATATACTGTGTCATATACATTTATATATGCATATTTATGAATTATTTTTCTAAATACATAGAAATTGTTGGTTTACTTTGTTTTAAAATGAAAAAATGTTATTTGTTTAATTTGATCTTTTACTGTAGTAATTAAAATACAACATATTGTTTTAAAAAAAAATATTTATTTTGTAATTTACTAATTATTAAATATATAAATATGTATTCATAGGCGGCTCTACAGGGTGTGCCTTGGCACATCCTTATGTGAATAATATGTATAAGAAAATTGAATAACTAATGTTAAGAATATATGTGCATACACATTAATTAAATTTTAGTTTTTTGTGAGTAATACTGCAGAAGGGGGATTTGATAAGGGTTGTGAAGTGGGCATTCGTTCCCCCATGTCTTGTATTTTTTTTGAATATAATACATAGATTTATTTAAAAAATGTAATGTATAATTAATTAAGAATATAAATTACTAGTCTATCACTATAGTATGATAATAAATTCAAAAATATAATTTGTCAATTAGGTCACAGGTATCATTTTTGTTTATCTTCTTATATCTTAACATTTTTGGTTGTGGAACGAATAGTGGTATTATCTTCCACGGATATTGTTATGGTTATAGACATTTACAACCATAACCGATGTATTTATGAGATAATGTAAAGTAACATTTATTTTACCACATATTTACTAGTTTGTCATTTTTTTTTGGTGCATTTATGCATATTGTATATTTTTGTATTTATTAGAGCTGTATAAGTCCTTAATAATTTTACTCGTCTAATTGGTTTTTACACCATAACATCTGGTACTTTTTGTTGTACATAGATATTTAGTCATTTTTTTGTGAACAAATGCATGCATATTTGTATATTTTATAGAGCTAGAATTTCCTAACCCAAATAATAATCATAATAATTGACAATATGCCAAAATGAAAAAAAGAAATTTGGAATTTGTTATTTGACTACTTACCAACCTTTTGTTTTCTACTTAGATACTTGTTAAATTAAGTTACCTATGTTAATTGTTTTATAAAGTTTTTTTTAAAAAATAATAGGTACTATTACTACTATGATAATTTGTTGTTTTTTTTTTTTATACAGGATTCAGACTGAAGGAACAATTTTAATATAAGAACTATTTGTGTTTTTATTATTAATACTTATTTTATGTGCGGTAGGTTTTAAATACATTTATTTAGAGATGTTAAAATAGGGTATTTTATTTATTTTTTGTTTAATACCGCATTATACCGTATAGAACCTTACTTTACCTTAAATTATAAGGAATTTAACAAAGCCCATTGTTAATTATGAAATATAAATTATTTTGAAATGGAATAATTGAAAAAAATGGCTAAAAAGTTAGAAAAAATTTAAAAAAACATAATATAAAAATTATTCACCAAATTAATATTTAGTTATGCTATTGATTTGCAATTATGGTATAGGTAACAGACGTATGTATTTTATACATAGAAATACATATTTTTCAAATAGAAATAAAGAGACTACTTTTATAGTTATATACTATCTCATTGTACCTATATATTTACAATATTTGAATATTATAATAGTACAATAAACTTATTTTAGTCATTTTTTGACACCTGAATTCTAAATTAACACGATTATAATAATATTGTATATTTTTAATGTTTATAATATTACTTTACTTTATTGGAGATCCATTTTATAAGTACAACTAAATATTAATATTTAAGTTACTAATAATAACGCTTTCATTTTTTCTTTGATACTGTCTATATAAAATAATTGTATACCATTTGTATAATACAGTTTTATACCACTGTATAATACAAACTTACTGCACTACATTTATTAAATAAATATTTAATTTGATTTAGTACTTGTATTTTTATTTATTTACTCGAATGAACAGGAACATGAGCTATAGATAATGAACCAGAGGCGTACTCAGGAATTTTTTAGCGGAGGTTCAACATTTTTATTTATTTGTTTTCCAATTATAATTATAGTTTAATTCAATACCAACTAATTATTGTTAATAATTATAGTAATAGTCACAATTGTTATACACACATCACATATATTTTTCACAAAGGTGTACTATAATAGGTTGGTACTATAATTTGATATCAATTTTTATTTGGTAGTAAAATATTATAAAAAATATACATTACAAAAAAAAAATATTAAAAAAGCAATATAATTTAAACATGGTTTATACATTATAGGTATATTATATAATCTATAAAATTTGAAGATTATGAGAAATAAAAATACACTATTTACTATTAAACCATTGAGTATGCAGAAATTTCAATGGGGGTCCAGACCCGAATCCCCCCCTCCCCCGGGTATGCCACTGTAATGAACTGTAAATTATTTTTAAATTTGTATTGAAGAAAAATTAGTTTCGCTCCCCCCCCCGGCCACAACACAAATACGCCCTTGATACTGTAAGTGTTCAAAATAAGTCTGAAATAATAATTACGTATATTTTTTATCAATAATTATTTTACATCATTAACGAAGTCTTAAGTTTTAGATTTTAAATCATAACACGGTCTACACGTACGTTTTTATAGCCTCCCTTTTACATTTTTAAAAAATAACTAAAAAAGGACAGAGCACACTCAAATGTAAAACTCTGGGTCCGCCTATGAATGTATTTGCATGATCAATAACTAATAAAGGCTTAAATAAATTAACAAATTACACAACATATCTTATTTAATATAAAACAAGCATAATATGTATAAACTATAAAGTATTGGTTTTTCCAATCTGACAATTTTTGATACCTCTGTATATTTATTATATCACCACAACACAGAATTGATTGAGTGATAAATATGACCATTGATTATGGATAGTTGTAGTAGTACTATCCATAATCAATGATATGACATATTTCACACAAAAAATATAATTATATCTATTTCCTAAATTTATAGTATTATTGGGTTTTCATATTGTGTCGGTTCTCAGTTAAGTTATAAGTGATAGGATCGTATACCATGAATCAGTAATCAGTGATATATTATGTAACCATGATGGTAAATTGTAATATGTTATTTTTATACTTTATAGCTGATACTGACCAATTTAATTAACATTTCCGTATTCATTTTTCAAATTTAATTAATATTTTAGTTATATTAATTGTATTAAATTAAAAGTAATAAATGTAATTTAATAATAATTGTAATTTATTGTAATAAATAAAATGTTGCAAACGTCATTCGTCTTGACAGTTTACACTACAAATGCACACAAATCATAAAAAATCACAAAAAATAAATAATATTATTAGTAATCAGTTTATATGATCCGTAGTTGTTTGGTTTATTTAAAAATGGGATTATTTTTGTACCTACTATGATTTGTGCCTATCTATTTTGAATAATATAAACAACATATTATTTATACTTTCATTCCATAATTTATATATATAAACCATATTATATAGTCGAATCTAATATAAAGACTGTATCTATGTACAATGTTTATTAATTATAATATTATTATTGTATAATATAATATAATCATTATGTATATAAATCAAGTGTTCGACGAGTTTGTGCGCAATGAACTCTGAAACTTCTCAACAAATTATTACCTACTAAATTATTGATAAATAATATTTTATGAGTTATTATTAGTTTTATTATTATAAAATAATAATCATATAATAATTTGATTTTATGAATACATAAAAATATGTATATTTCAACTAAATTGATTACGACAGGGACCAACAGACCAACAAAATATTCTTTGCTCGAATGTCTTGTCGTGTCGTGTGGTGTCGTTACGGAGCTTGACGGATCGGTGTGAATTACCGTATTCAATTATATGGATATAATATTTTGTCGTGTCGTGTCGTACTAGTGTGAATCGCGCTTTAGTGGTATTTACACCGATTCTTGTAAGTTTTGAAACAAACTAATTATAAATTCTAATTCCCCGTCAAAATTTCTATTAGACAGTGTCGACAACTCATTTTACCATTTTTTGGAACATGTGACTTTTGATTCTAGCCTACTAACTTATTTCCTACTAATTATTTAACAAATTAAGATGATCACTCTCCTGTCACCCCATACTACGAGTACATAGGCTAATCACCAGAAGCTCGAATAAGGA
>NW_020272702.1:0-12149 GCF_003268045.1 Sipha flava
GTGTTTGGTAAGATCCTTTTAAAGAAAAATTGATACGCTTTCCTCCCACGTATTTGGCGACTACGCTATTATAATTTTCGACACAGTTATTATTAACATTGTGAATTAAGCTTGAAGAATGGTGTGCCAATAAATTTATTGCAGCTAAAATGTCATTCCAAAGACCAGATTCTTCCAAGTTGGGCACTAAATTAATTTCACCGTTTTTTGGACGACCATCACAAAAATACATATCACAATGTGTATGGTATCCAAATAAATGGTAAGGTCCATTCAAAATATCAGATTTTAAAATTTTCACTTTTTCGGTAGTACTTATTTTCATTTTATTACGAAAATGTATGGCTTCAGTAACAGCATATCGAAGACGAAGTACATTATTTTTTAAAAAAGATCTTTGAAAACCTGGAACAATATTCCCATTTGTACACTTGCGTCGACTAGCTATATCACGAAGTCTGTTTATATAATTTCTAAGCAAATGATTTGTACACTCTATTTTCTTTACATTCCTATCCGGTCCATATGGTTTATTTAAACTCAAGTTCTTCATCACACTACTATCACCGTCTCCGATTAACTTATCATAAATTAAGTTATGCATTGGAATACTCTCCTTGAATCCTTCAACTATTATACTTGATTCCATAGAATTAGAGGTACTATCCCAATTCTTATAACACACGTGAGATCTGGTTGGTTCATTTTGTTGGGAAGCTCGATGACAAATAATACAATACTTATTTTTAACGCCAAAAAATAAACATTTTTTCGTATTCCATTCAAATATGGAAGCGACACCAGATAAAGCGTTATAATTACATTTATATGATCTTTTTGACCATCTGCAATTACGGTTATCAAGGGACGTCCTTGCTCATCTACGTCTCCGTTTTCAATTGCAATTTTTGATCCCTCTTGTCCAGCTTTTTTCATCTCATCCAAACTTATACTAAATATACTTTGACTAACTTGTTCGTGAATATTTTGATAAGTTGGAAATGACATACAATACATATCAAGTATACTACAGAACTCTTCCAATTGGGAATATCCTTGTCCTGTGTTTAATATCGCAGTTGTAACCGCTGTATTTATAGTGAAACCTTTTCGTTCAGGATCTTCTGAATAAATATTTTCTATCGTACCACACTTGTTACATTGAAAAACAAATGTGCTAAAAAATCCATTTTTTTTTTCGTTTATAATTTTTAAGTTAGAAAAAGAACAGTCAAATTTATTGTGTCGAATACTTTGAATTGCCTTGAATAAATATGCTATGTCAACCATCCTTCTGCCTTGCAATATATATCTATTAAAAAATGATCCTCATTATACAAAAGTTACGCATACGCCACTGAAGAGGACCATTAATGGCCGGCAATATAATATTTTAAAAAAATGTAAAATAAAATATATTTTCAGAGGTTAATTATTTTTTAATTATAACAAAATATAGAAATCAATTTATAAAAACTAAACAAATTGTATTTATTTTAAAGTAAACATTAATTACTTACTCTTCTGCGTTTTTTTCACGTATATCTGATACTACTAATCTGTACGTAGGACGAAATATATTATTGTTTATAATATGTGTCATGTTTGCATCATTCGTATTTCTTATAAATAATAATAGAAAATTAAAAATGAATAATTATAATAGAACAATAATTTACAAACTACCTGCTGTCAGACGAATCATTGTTTCCGTCATTATTTTCATTTGAAGTATTAGAATGATCCAATATCTATTACAACAATCAATGAATAATACACCTTAATACTACAGGTACCTTTGTTGGTAATGTAAAATATATTATGTTCAAAGCAGATAATAACAGCTATTTTGTACGGCGTATGCTAATTATTACAAACAATTTTGTAAATTGTAATAAATGCTTATGTCATATAGCCGTAAAAAATCGCCTCTGATTAGAATATTAATTCTACTATATTACAAGGTATTATTTTAATTTATTATAAAGAATAAACTCATAGATACCTTAATATCGTCGTTCTCTAAGGTTCTATTAATTTTTGAATGTATATTTTTCAAATTATGCCGTAGTTTTTTCCGTGGCGCAGATAATTTTGGACGAGTTTTTTTACTAAATCGCCAATCATTCATGATGTATTATTTGCAATTATTGCATATAACGAACACAAAGTTAGTGAAACGTCACTAAATACAAACTGATGGTAACAACTTACATATTTCCATTGATACTAGTATTTATATTCAATACTATTACTATATTTAATAATATTATGTGAAATATAAAATTAGAATTTTGAAGAAATTCAAACTCGATAACAATAGATTTCTTATCGCACGGATACGGGCGAACGGGACTATGTTCCATAGCACACGTACGCGCAAGCACAAGTCAATATGTGCACTCTCGAAAAATATTTTTGTACACTCGCGACAATGAATAATGTTAATAAGCTGGCGAAAAATTAACATACTTCTAGTAATCCAATTTTAATTTTGAAAAATTATTTGAATTCGTCAGCCTCTTTTCTATGATTTATTGGAAACAGATTTTTGGAAATGTAGGATAGTTTACGTGGTACAGTTCCAAATAACTTTACTTACTTTCTCAAAATTAACTTGTACTTTTAAGTGATAACAAGACAAAAAAATTAATAAGTTTTTCCTAAAGATCATAGAAAATAAGCTAACAATTACAAATTATTATTCAAAATTAAAATTGGACTACTAGAAGTATGTTTATTTTTCGCCAGCTTATAGCTAAATGCATGAAAAATCCAATCGTTTAGAGCCGCCTTAACGCGACACTGGATGGCTCAACTATCAGTGAAATTAATTTGATGGAACGTTGTAATGACAGCCCATAATAGTTATATACACACATACATATCGCACTGTAGTTCTCTAGAAGGATCGAAGCAAAAAGCTTATGTCGTGAATCGTACTGATGCAACATAGACGAGCCCCAGTAATACTCAATAAAACAAAAATAGAAATGGTTTCCGACTACTGCGTGTATAATCTAATCATAATAATTCTTGACTTACCAACGCATGGACAAACGATGTAGATACCAGCAGCGTTGTTGAATATGCGGGCAAGGAAAAATGTACAAAAGCAATTATAAATCGATTAGAAGAAAAACGAACCGAATATAAGAAATTTACGTCGAAAACACGTTCGCTGTACGTATGACGGTGTGGTGCATGTCTGTAAACGACTGTCGGACCGCTGATGGATCCGTCGAAACCTATAGTCGGTAGTCGCGATGCAAGAAAAATTAAAATAGATAAAGGACTAAAAAATAAAAAAATGTCTCATTCGAAAGTTTCGTATTGGAGACGTGCATCTAACGTTAGTTAAACAAGTGAGTGAACGATGCGACCGGGTTCAACTAGTAGTTGCCGCCAGTATCAGTCCCCTACAATGACGCGTACACACCATGACGGTAGGCTTGCGGTGGGGATTGGGATCGACTCACCGATAAATATGTCGTACCCCTCTGTTCTCCTCCTCCCTAACGTGTCATATTATTCCGATGTCGCCATCGGTTCTACGCTCTCTGCCGCTACCCTACAAAAATAATAATAATAATAATAATGATTCGTATCTCGGGTCGGCGCTGTTTGTACTTAATGGAAATGATGTGAAAAGACGAGCAAACGTGATTTAATTTATTCATACATATTCCCCTTCCCTTCGGACCCAGAGGCATATCTAGGACCAAACTTGAGGACAAGCTTGGTTATAAAAATAATTTGTATAGTCATCACATTTTTAAATTTAAGAAACATTTTATTATACTTTTTAAGTCATAAGTATGACGTATAACATGACGTACTAATATTAAGAACTATTTATAATATGAGTATTTATTTAATAAATTGAATTCGCCGGTTTTTAATTTTGGCGAACTCGTCAATTATCTTAGTAGG
The DNA here is from genome assembly GCF_003268045.1 of Sipha flava. Classification (NCBI taxonomy): domain Eukaryota; kingdom Metazoa; phylum Arthropoda; class Insecta; order Hemiptera; family Aphididae; genus Sipha; species Sipha flava. The sequence continues at coordinate 3,934 of NW_020272702.1, forward strand.
ATCTTTCAACAACTCCGAATTGAACTCTCGATTAATATCAGTGCTGAATTATGAAGACGCGTAGTAGTCATAGATGCAAAGGTGGATATCAAAGGGAGCTTGGGGGGGGGAGCTTAAACCCCCAAATATTTCAACAGCCCCCCAAAAATCGAAACTTTGTTAGAAATTTTATTCGTTGTTTTTATAATTTATTTATAATTAATTAATTATCTGTTCATTTTTTTTGAAAATCGTAAAATAAGAAATAATAAAAAACTATTTACAATAGCATTAACAATACCAATTACATAGTTTGGCTACTTTCTAAAGAAGTTTCAATGCGATGAAAAAAAAAAACTTGGCTAAGGACATTGTTGGTTCAAGATAGGTTCAGCAATCTTTCAATATCTACTATATACTGAAAAAAGATATATCAAAAAATATTAAAAAAACGATGATATTTTGAGTATCTTTGCTAATACAAATACGTTATTTGTCATTAAAATAAATATTAATTATTTTTAAATATACGTCATTTAGTGTTTTTTTAATATAATTTAAACATATCTATATTTTCAATGGTAATAAGTTTTACTTTTGTATAAGGGAAGGGGGTGTGGGGGCGAAGCCCCTGCGGGTTATTTCACATTGAATTATTATAGCCCTCCTCAAAAATTCAATTAAATGTCCGCCTATGCATAGATGTCCGTAAATATGTCTTGATTCTTCTCATAGTTGAAAAACTTTTTACGACTGATGCCGAACTTATTGTAATAAACAACACACGTTCAATAATCGATTTAATCTTCTCAAATGACTTTCCTATATCGCATATTTCTTTGTAAAATCCATAATATTTTTACAGCTGATGTACATATTTTTTGCTAATCTGCATTGACTCAATACTTTATCCAAAAAATATTTATCATCGTCATAATAATTCATAAATTTTAAAACAAAATTATTATTTAAAAAATTGTTTAATGTCGGATTAAATACTGATATTGCAGTTAAAAAATCGAAATTGTCATTAAATCTTTTGTTTACTTCATTTAATATATTATCTACCACTGTAAAATACATAACTCGCATATTTAGAATCGTAATATCAGTACTTTTAAAACCAGCTGTTGAAGTTATAACATAATCAGTTAATGTACTAATAATACTAAAAAAATATGACAAAATGTTTGCAAAATGATGACAATAGAAACAAAAAATTACATCCAATTGAACTGAATATTCAATTCAAGGGTATATTTTATACCAAGAACTTTGAAAACAACGTTGTTTCTTACTAATTTTTCGACGGGGAAAATTAATGATTGGCTGTACAGGTTTTTTATCACAATTTAAACTAATATCGAGAACTTTTGCATCAAATGAATCGTTAGAAATTGAATTGTCGTTTAGTTTTACAATTTTTTTTGGTGGTTGACAATGCCGCGTTAAGCTATATTGCCGCCCCGGGGCAAATTAAAATATGCTGCCCTTAAGAAAATTACAATTCAAAATTATGTTCACCACACTATTAATTACAGTCAGTAGCGTATAAACGGGTAGGATGCAAAGATACTACATATGCAAAAACAATAAATTTACAAATTATTCATATCGATATAATGTATATTTTAAGTATCTAATTCTTACTTATATTTAAATTTTATAATTATTAATTAAATCTCACATGTAAATTTTAAAAAATTACCAAATGTGTCAAATTATAATCATTTATTACTTTTTTTTACTACTTTTTTTTATATTAATTTTTTTCTTGATTTGATGGTTGCAAACTGGTGGATAATTTCTGACCAATCAGTATGTTTTAAAAGATCATCTTCTATGTTTAATATTGAAAGCGATGACATTTTTCCTCTATTAAAGTGGATCTTAGATAATTTTTTATTCGTTTTAATACGGAAAATGATCGTTCCCCACTTGCATTTGTTGAAGCCATACAACAAAATATACGCATTGCTATTTCAACGTTAGGGAATGATGACAATAGTGCAGAATCAGTGAGACATTTTAAAAGCTTAATGAATGATGATTTTTCCTGTGTTGAAAAAAAACCAAGAATTGATTTAAATTGCACTGATTCTTCTATAAACGAACTATCTAGATCTTCTTAATATAATTCTACTAGATTTCTAGCACTGTCACGTATATTATCTGTATCCATTGATTCCATGACTAATATAAAACCAAAATTTTTATGAAGTTCAGTGTAAGCTAGTTTTCGTTCACATAAATTTATAATTAATCGGTCAATTATAACTAAGAATACTTCACATTTCATCTTTTGACAACTTTCCAATACTTTTTCATCTGCAGTTTCATTTTCATCAAAAAACCTTTTTCTTTTTTCTTTCTTGAAATTTTCCAGGAAAAACATTTTTCTGAAGACATTATTTTTGCTTGTTTTTTGCTGACGCAAAAAAAAAAATTGTAAATCGCTTGGCAATTAAAAAAGAAAATTGTTCCTTCTTGAGTAGTGTCAGCGGCATTAGACCCTATTAAATTTAAAGAATGCGCTGAACATGGCACGAAAAATGCTGTTGTAGAATGACTTTTAATTCGAGACTGTAACCCATTATAAATACCCGACATATTAGACGCATTGTCATAAGATTGACCTCTGCAGTATTTCAAATTTATGTTAAGTTCTGAAAATTTTTTAAGTATTGCCAATTCCATATCTGTTCCTTTATGTCATACAGAGGACATAAAACCAAGAAAACGTTCTACAGGCTTGCCTTCTTTTGTAATATACCGTACTGCAATTGTGAGCTGATCATGTGTTGTTATATCAGGAGTCGAGTCCACTATAAGAGAAAAATATTTTCTTTCTTTGATTTCCGATACAATTTTGTCTAGTATAGTATTACTCATCAGCATTATGAACTCGTCGCATATAGTTGATGACAAATAGGACACATTTCCTTTTCCTTTATTTCCATATTTGGCTATGTGTGCAGAAAGAAATGGATCAAACTTTGCCAAAAGTTCTAAGCAACCTAAGTAATTACCATTTTGTTTTGAACCAAAAGTCTGGTTGTCTCCTCTAAAAGCTAAGCCTCTCGATGCTAAATTGGAAGGATGCTAAAGGAAATTGTCTCGACTGTTCTATGTAAAACATTTTTCCAATAAGAAGTCTGATTTTCAATATCTTTCTTTAGTTCTATATCAATCACACTACAGTCTTTTTTTATTCGAGAAAACCAAATTTTCACTGATTCAGCATGATTTTTACTGGTTTCATGTTCTTGTAAAATTTCATTACACTTTTTCCAGTTTATAAATCCTTCATCTTTATTTCCAAAAACCGTTGGTTTTAGTGAGAAAAGTAAACATTGATAATAAAACAGCGCGTTTTTTGGACGGAGAATATACAATCCAATCTCTAATTTTTTTTTCACCGTTTTGTAATTTTCTCATAAAATTATCAGGAGTTAGGCATCTACTTGTATTGCCAATTATTCTTTTTGTTTTTTCGAATGGTAATTTTTGTAAGTCTAACTTTGGAGGGTTTTCAAGTAGGAAGTTAATAGAATCTGAATCGAAGTTCCATTTTGCTGGGTCGGATAAAGGAATTTGTGATGCATGACCAACGTTATGAAAAGAACTTTTGATGATTTCAGTCTAAATTTAGTAAAAAAAACAATTTTAAAATAAAAATTTATAATAGGAAAAAAATGCAAATAAATCACGGGTCTAATTTGGGAATCGTACAAAAAAAAAAAAAATATAGGAATATTCCGAATATAACGATATGTTCATACATTTCATTAAAATATAAATATATAACCATACCTATATCGATTAACTACATAATTATTATTTAATAAATAATAGGTATATCTGTCGTTTCAAAATCCAAAAGCCAATGATTAATCAGTCTAAAATATTATATATTATAGCACAATATAGCAAATAAACGAGTCACGGTAAACATTTCTGTATCAGTTTCCGATTCCGCAATCATTTAGCCGGGCACCTGCTAATGACGGTCATTATCACGATAACGACTACGATAACCAATCGACTAATAATTCCTAGAACAACCTCATAGCGCATGCACAAGTCACTGAATTTAGTTATTGAATTTTTTTCGTTTTCAAAATCGGTACGAAAAAGAATGATTTATTTAGTTACTTCCAGTGACCCGATTTAAATTTTGAAAATAGATCTGTATTAGTTGACCTTTTTGCTAGGTTATGTAGAAAAAATAATTGAGATTTTAAAACTGTTTGAATGAAAATAACAAAAAAATAGTTTTATGGTTTTTAATAAATTAACAGTATATTTTTAATGGTCGACGAATAACGGTCCACGCTCCGTATCGAATAAAAGATATTATATATTAAAATTTATACTCAAAAATTAATTGGCATTAAGAATAAAATTGTTTAGCTGATTATTCATATGATATTATTATTATTCATTTGATGTTTTATAACAAAAATTCATAAAAAAAAAAAAAAAAAAATTGTAACATTAAATAATCAGTAGGTGCCGATCAAAATAAATATTTTTTTCAACAATACCTTTCGTTCATTTGCCGAAGTCCCTTCTTCTGCGTGTTCATTGTCATTTTGAACGTCCATCTGATTAGTTTGAACTTCATAAGCACCATCTAAATTATTTCCTATTTTATCTATGTTTTTTGGACTATATTTCTTTAATTCCGATTCCGTCTATTACATAATATTATATTTATACGTGAGTAAAGTATTAAGAAATAAAATGGTATAATTTAGGTATGAAAGTACGACAACGTAATATACTTTTTCCGGATTTGTAGCAGCAAAATATGAATGAAGTTTTGGAATTTTTTTAAGCATATTATCGGTCTTTTCTAGTTTTTATTTTGCCGCCTTTTTGTATGCTGCGCCGCTTAATCTAATTCGTTTGTCTGACATTATTGTTGTTGTGAAAATATTATTACCTACTTTATATTAATATTATTAATGCACATAACTCTTGTTGTTGTGAAATTAATATTTCAACTGTCAAAAAAAAAAAAATCGTCGAACTGAAAAAAATGTTTGCACATCTAACAGTGTAATGTGCCGATTATCGAGATAAAATATAATGATATATTGATATACATAGTTGTATCCAACTATTTTCGAGGAAAACGTACAGGAATATCGAAAATAGTTTATACGATAACAGTACAACTAGTACAAGTTCTTAATTCTTATCGCCTTGTGACATGCAGCGATAGACCGCGGCTTTTTCGTGGTATTTATGAACGAAATAATAATGTATTATAGTTATACGGTCAATGGTCATACAAGAAAAATTATAATAAAATATATTTTTTTTATGTTGATCCTCAAAATTTGCCGCCCCATCAAACACCAAAAAATTTGCCGCCCCGGGGCAATTGCCCCCCCTTGCCCCCCGTTAAACGCGGCTTTGGTGGTTGATCTACTATATCTTCATTATCATTTACTGTTCTTGTTGATTTAGGAACAGGTTTAAAATTAATTATTTTATTATAAATTATCAATTTTAACAAAATACAAAAAACAAACAATTTATAATAGTTTTAAAATATACGAACAAAAAAATTCAAAACGAAGACACTCACTCATGGGCTCGGTTGTCAACCGTGACAATAAATTAAAAGTCGGTACTAAATAAAATATTCGTTATCTAATAGCAAATTTTTGACATTCAACACTACGGCGGTGATCGCCGACCAAACGACGACGGTCTTTGGGTCGTATAATATCTATATCAGGGATGGCGAACCTTTTTTAGTTCAAATGCCAAATTTTTCCTTTTTAGGTTTTGAAAATCATTCACATGCCCGAAGAAAATTATATTTTCTAAGACTATATATAAAATTACAGATTTATTACATTGTCTTTAACAAATTTTAGTCATTATTAGTAGAAACACAAGCAGAAATGGTTTCATTGGTCAAAACGTTTCTTCTCTTCGATTTAATTAAATTTGTTATGGCGAATAAGCTTTCTTAAACATAAGTTGACGAAAAATATGAAAGCATAAGGAATATTGTCATTTTTAAAAAGTATATAATTTGTTTATTTTAATTTCTTCCAACCAACATTTTATAAATAGTATATATTTTTTTTTTAAATTTTTTAATAATTTCAATTTTTTACGCGTACCATTAAAATTTGGTCGACGTGCCATTTTCGGTGACCGGTCAAAATATCTTCGTCAAAATATCCCCAGAAAAAATTTCTCCGGGAAAAAATAACTCCAATCATAAAATATCATTGTTATTATAATTATTATTATTACTATTATTCGATATATTAATCTTTTCATTTTTTATTGTGTTATATTTTACTATTTTAAATTATATTATATTATTATTATCTTTATAAATATATTGTGAATTGGACTTTTGTCCGTATAAATAAATAAATAAATAAATAAATAAAATAAATAAAATTTCTCCAAAAAAAAATTTTCCTGAGAAAAATAACTTTTGTCAAAATATCTCTAGAAAAAATTTGTATGTCTGCCGCACCGGTTTGTATATTTATAATAGTTTTGTATGAAATAGATTTGAAATAAATTATAGGTTAACATTAAAAAATACTTTATTTACAAATAAGGCAGGCAATTATATTATTTTAATAAAAAATTAAATTTAAAAAAAATAGCATTCACATTATAATTACAATTTTAATTTGTTATTTCTTTTTAAATAAAAAAAAAGGTTTAAAAGCTAATTTAAAAATAAAAAAAGTTTGAAGTTTTAGATTGTGTACAACACACCTCAAATACTGCACTTTTGGTTTCGTAATATCAAATTTCTCTACTATACTTGTAATCGTCGTCGTGGTCTTTGTACCTTTTCTTTCTTTTTTAATTAGTCTCCCCGGACATAAATAGTTCAATACTGTACAACAGTTCTTTTTTGGAGAAAATTTGACGGAGATATTTTGACCTGAGTTATTTTTTCTCAGAGGAATTTTTTTTGGAGAAATTTTGACCAGAGATATTTTTTCGGAGATATTTTGACCTATAACCGCCATTTTTGGCACCCATGCCATAGATTCGCCACCCCTGATCTATATAGAAATATGGGATATTTTCAAGAAGCGCTTGAGAATTGCCGATAAATTTTACGATTGTTAATTTTATTTATAGACAAATATTTATATTGTTTACAGCAAAAAATATGGTTACACAATTGTCTACGCAGTATGTTGATGTACTTACATTTTACATTCAGTATTCAGTGTACTTATATAAATATAATTTTAAAATGCATATTTTGAGCATACTTAAGGTTAAAAATCAGGGTAGGCCTGGGCCTACCGGTCTACCCGCTAGACACGCCTCTGTTCGGACCACGTATATCGCGAGGATACATTCAAGACGGAAATTATTTCCAAAAACACATGTTATTCAAATGTCGCTTTTGTACCGGGTACTGTGGGAAAATCTTAACATCACTAAACATTATCGACGTACGATATCGTATTTGTTTTGGCTACAAATGATGACTACAAAGCAAATCCCGTCGTATCCTGCGAAAAACTAACGCGATTTTATGAAATGCTCACGTTAGCCCGGACCGATTATTTGTTTCGATTTGTCGAGAAAATGATACTATGATAATAAACGTGCATAATAATTCAGCTACGTCAACACTGTTGCTACGTATTCGACGCATAGAAATATTTAACACAGTTTTTGACGATTTTTTTTTTTTTTTTTTGGGATATAGATTTATATTCAACATAATCAGCATAATATCAAGTCACAAAAATCGACAGCGATAAAAAATAACAACAAACAAGGCCGGATTAAGCACCTATTGGGCCCCGGGGCTGAAATTTTATATGGGCCCTTTTGACAAAACATTCTTTAGAAAGCTGCTCGCTACGCTCGCAGACCGATACATTTTTTTAACTATTTCACAAATTGTCAATTGCATTATAAAATTATAAAATTAATAGGTGTATACAATTTAAGTCTATAAAACTACTAATTTTAGTATGATAAAAAAACTGTATCGGCTTAAAATTTTTCGGGTCCCTTTCACTTGGGTACTCGAGTGGGCCCCGGGGCTATCACCCCAACTATACCCCCCCTTAATCCGGCCTTGCCAACACATCATACATAGAGTGAAGAGCAAATGTATTTTGTAAACAATTTAATCCTTTCCTTATCTATTCTCTGTAATAACCCAACAGTACAAAAATGAAATAAAGTAGGTATATAGGTGTGGTAGGTGTGAT
>NW_020272703.1:0-2391 GCF_003268045.1 Sipha flava
ATGCCGAAGGACATTCAGTTGGCCCGTCGTATCCGTGGAGAACGTGCTTAAGTAATTAATTACTCATCTTGATATTAAAAAGGCCCTTTTCAGGGCCATCAATAAAAAAAATATTATAACCGACACCTATCTTTTGACAATGTTTATCGTGTATAACCGAATGAATACGCGGTTATTAATCGTTTGTAGGGATATCTAAGCGGATTTCGAAATCGATATATCGAAATAACCGATATCGATATGTGATATATATACAAAAAATAAAAAATAAAACAATTTATATTATATCATATCATAATATATTATGAAACAAAATAATTTTTAATACTTTTACAGTAAACAAATAAAATAACAAAGGTACTTATAGGTACATAAACATAATAGCAAAATAGTAAACACAAACTTTAACTTATTAAACTGAAAATGGTCATAACTCATAATAATCATCATAAATTATTATAATACATTTTTGTTATAATATGTTAATAGTGAACAATTAAATAACTTACTTAAATACTATTGGTTAAAAAATAATAAATAACAATCACAATGAATTATTTCAAAAATTCCATTGACTTTTGTCCACTGATTGTAAAAAAAGTAGTTTTGATATCCTGGAACCAGTTAATCGGTTTCTTGTCTTGCTAATAGTTTCTCCAGCCTTACTAAAAAGGCGTTCAGATGGTACTGATGTTCCAGGAACCACTAAATACTTCATCGCTAGTTTATATAATTTTGGAAAAATTGTTTTTGTATTTTCCCATTCGATCAATGGGTCAAGATCCAATTTTAAAATTTTATAGTGTAAGTAAGAATTTAATTCTCCTCTAGGAGTATTATTACAAGCTCTATCATTTCGCTTTTTTTCTAATGACTTGTGATGGCCCCATAAATCACAATGTTTGTCTGTGTTGCTACAATCTGGTTCTGCAGTTGACAATGTTTCATTTTCTACAATATCATTATCATTGTTCATCATTTGAACTATGCTTTCTTGGACCTTAGAATTTGCAAGTGGATTTTTAAAATGTATATCCTTAAATCGAGGATCCAACATTGTGCAAATTGGTAATATGGATGTTTGCTCATAAGCTCTACATCTATAGTCAAGTTCTTCGATTAGTTTTGATTTCAAACGTATTGCGACAGCTACATTCGGGATTTTCTTCTCCAATTCATTTCTAGTACCTAATATTAATGGGATTACTTTACTTGACATAACCGTTTTGATTATTAGGTTAGACGAGACGACGAAAAAACTTTTGTAGAAACCGAAATGCTAGTAGCCATGCGCGAGCGAGAAGTACTCTCTCCTGGGCCGGAGTATAAGTGTATAACAATATATTATTGTTGTTCAAGTTCTAAAATTAACAATGGTCATTACTATTTTTTTTGGTTTTTCCGTTCATTCACTATCGTTAATTCCATAGACTTAATAATATTATTATATGTATATATTTTTATGTCTATGGTTAATCCACATTCCACACACATATTATTTAAATTCTGGGGGAACAACGTGTGCTTTATGTGTATACAAAATATAAATATAATTTTTTGAATAAAAATACGGAAAAATGTAATCGATATCCAGAATAAAAATATCGATGTAACCGATATATCGTATTAAATATATCGATATTTCGATATTGTTGATAATATTTGGACATCCCTAATCGTATGATTAATAATCACTCGAATTCGTATGAATTATTATTAATGAATAAATTAATAAATAAATTAAAAAATATAATTAATTAATAAATTTATGAATATTCGTAATCGTTTTTTCGTATGATAACGAGATTCTCGTATCTCGATTGTTAATATTTCGAGACATTCCTCGATTATAAAAATGTCTCCATTACTAATATTATCATTGATAAGAAATATCAAAATTCTCCCATAGTGATTCAGTCGTATTATTAGTATTATTTAACGTGAGTGCTGTGGTAGATTCAGTCGTATTAATTTCGTTTTCCATTTCAGTATTTGTGCTGAACATCATTGTTCTTTTGCAACAATTTTATTTTTTTTCTAAAATAACCAATCGTCTACTGACTATATCCATCAACATATTTCTAAATACATCCCCAATATCAGTTTCTGTTTTCAAGTTGCTTAAAATATGTTGAAGACCTCTAATAAGTGGTATAACCACACTTAATGTTGGGTACTTTTCACTTGATAATTCCCTTGTCATTATTTGAAATGGCTTTAAAATATGAGTACAATCTAATATTATCTCCCACTCGGACGCATTTAAATAGTTTGAAGCTCGAGGTGGAGTTGACATAGTAGCAGATAAAGGGACTTTAATGTTTACAAGTCTCTCCATCATTATAAAACTAGAATTCCACCTTGTAGCCACATCTTGCTTAACTTTTAATG
>NW_020272704.1:0-13626 GCF_003268045.1 Sipha flava
TTTTGATATTTAAATAAATGTATTTATAAGAATCAACACAAATAAATTAGAATTATACTTCATTTTCCAAAAAATTTAGTTTTTCACAATAAAAACAAAATTGATTTATTTAAAAGATTGTAATTATGTTTTAATATTTTTGAGCAATAGGTAGGGCCCAGATTTTGGTGTCCTAACAATTATTGCATGTTTCATAAAAATACATTTAAGAAATATAAAACACAAACAATTTTCTTTACACTTTTATGATCATAATAACTTAAAAAGATCATATAACTTATTGAGTTAACAATATTATTCATATATTTTTTAAATTGACAATTACAACTTACGAATTCATATTTTGATATAATTTTGAACTTAAATATTGTATTTAATCCAAAACAACAATATAATAATCTGTATGACTTTATTTTTCTTATGGTCATATTATAATGGTATAGAAAACTTTTGATTTTTTTTCTTGATTTTGATAAAATGGAAAAAATTAACTATAAAATCAATTGAATTATCAAAAAACTAAAAATTATACTTTTTGTAAAAAAATATATAATTATAAGAAGTTATTACGATTTATATATGGTTGATTCTTATTTATATCTTGAAAAAAATCGTCATCTATGATTTTCTAATAGCTTATGCAAAATTATGTATATTGGCATGGACAAAAAAGAATAAAAATTCACTTTGGAAAACTAATTTCAATTCCAGTTTCACATAAAATCTAAATATTTCTTCTTATTTAATATTAATTTTTATTAGTTATTGAATGCAGAATTTGGTATATTTTCGTACATCTTCCTAACACCTCTTCATTGAAATCTCTATAAGCTATTTATTTAGTATTCAATTTGTACGATTTTTTATGCCCATTCCTCACAGTTATATGAATTTACTTTCACTGGAACCCCCTCCGGATAGAATCAATGGTGATAGTATGGTTTGGAATTTTTAAATTATAGCAACACGTTACATTTACCCTCATTCCAAGCTCCTTCGACTTGATATGCCCCGGTTGATACGCCGAACAAAAAGCTTTCCGGAAACTGTCCTGTCGATGCGAAACTCGGAGCTGAAATATTTTAAATATTTCGCGTTGAATACTTTCTAAATACGCAATTGACAGTAATAAAAATAATTAAAATTATAACTTTCTTACCATTATCCTTTGTTGTCATTTTAAGTGGTTGGATTACTTATGAAAATAATGTTTGAGTTTTTACGAAATAATATTAACTGTTGAACAACTGATCGCGTGAACAATGGAGATGAACTATTTGCAATATTCCGTCAAGTAGTTCAGTTGCCATATTTATATGAAATAAATAAACGAGTTTAATTGTATGACTGATAGTTATTATCTGAGGTTTAGATAAAATAATACGTTGATGATTTATTTCAAATTTAAAAACTTTGCTGATTAATCTTGAAATAATTTATGGCAATAAATTTCCTTTTGGGTTCAAAAAAACTCATTTATTAAACTTATTTTATTATTAATTATCAGAACTAGTAATATTGATTGGTAATTGCATAATAAATTATTTTCGAAGAAACATTCCGTGATGACCTGTTTTTTTTTTTATACATCACAGATAATGAATGAAATATCATTTTTGTCTAGGACTGTACTGATTAATACAATCTTAAGATATTTAAATTAAATTACAATAATAATTTAGTTAATGATATCAGTTTCTTGCGGACAGTCTGTACCCCTACATTTTCGAGCTTCCGTGATATGTTTGAATTGGTGTTGTTTAAATCAGGGTTGAAACGTACAATACGGTATAGTATAAAACATATCTATCTATCTATCTATCTATAATATTATATATAAAATTGTAAGGGTTTTTCTTCGACCGCGCTAACCGAGAAAACTACTGGACCGATTTGGCTGAAATTTTTTTTGGCTGAAACCCGACACTCTGCTAAAGATTTTAGTACTACTTTTGTCAGGAAAAAAAGTTCATAAAAAATTAATAACAATTGTAGAAGAGTCGCGTGTTAGCGGCTTTGTAAGCGGGCCGCGGGTTTATAGCTATCTGCAACTTGACCTTTGTATAGTGTTTGATATCTAACTGGTCATTAAATGATTTAATTGACATTCATCAATAGTACACGCGTGTCCAAAAACATTTGCCGAAATTAATAATAGTTTTAATATTATAAGAAGATTATGGAAAATATCGATCACGTTTTGCGTTATCGAAAAATACTCTTATGTAATAATATTATTGCCAACAAACGTGTTACCATCGATTATCACGGTTTCATCACTAATGCTATATTAAAAAAAATCCCAATAAAAGCAATCACATATTTGTCTATTTTATTCAATTCATTAATAAGAATCGGCCACTTTCCAACTGAATGGAAAAAAGCCACAATTATAATGATAAAAAAACCTGGAAAAGATAACACAAACCCTAACAGTTACCGGCCCATAAGTTTACTATCTTCAGTCTCCAAAATATTCGAAAAAATCATATACACCAGGTTAACAAAACATCTAGATGCAACCGAAGCTATTCCACATCATCAATTTGGTTTTAAACCATAGCATTCAACTACTCAACAACTCCTCCGCCTAACTGAACACATAAATAATGGTTTTGAAAAAAAACTTCATACCGGTGCAGCGTCTTTAGATATTGCGCAAGCTTTCGATCGCGTTTGGCATGACGGCCTTTTGTTCAAATTAAAAACATTAAATACCCATCCTGCCATCTTTAATATAATTAAATCCTTCCTCTCTGATCGCTGTTTTGCAGTTCGCATAAAAGACACCAGTTCAGCAATAAAAAAAATAACAGCCGGTGTTCCACAAGGATCAAAAATTTCTCCCCTGCTTTTTAGTTTATACATCGCGGACTTTCCCAATATATCTAACACAGAAGTTTCTCTTTACGCTGATGACAGTGTTGTCTATTCAAGCTCCAGTGACGTCCACATTGTCACTGAAAATATACAGAGCCACTTAAATAAAATAAAATGTTGGACGAAAAAATGGAAAATTATCTTAAACCCCTCAAAAAGTACAGCAGTAGTATTTACACTTCGTCGTCCCAATAACCCTCCCTCTCTAGTACTTAATGGCGACAATATATTCTGGTCTCCAACTATAAAATATCTAGGAATTATCTTAGACAAAAAATTAACTTGGAACCCTCACATTTCCTCGAAATTACAACAAGGCTACCAACGACTTAAAATTCTTTACCCCTTAATCAACCGTCAAACCGCCTTAAACTGGAAATGCTCCGTGCTTCTTTATAAGCAAATTCTACGACCATTAGTACTCTATGCTGCCCCTATATGGGGAAACTGTACCAAAACTCACATAAATAAAATTCAAGTCTTCCAATCCATGTTTTTACGCATAATATCCAACGTGCCGTGGTTCGTCAGAAACGAAGCACTTCATACAGACTTCAGACTCCCGATGGTTAAATCCTACATACAAAATCTCTCAGTCAATTTTTTTGGCCAACTTAACAACGCCAAAAGTGCAAAGTATTTCAAACTCAGTGATAAGCCTACCCTCCAGCGTCTCAAGCGCGGCCGTCCTCATGATGCCCTTTCTCAACACCAATAATACATAAAAAAAAAAAAAAAACTCCTAGTTTAACTATTTATTATAATGTCATATTTGTAACTTGTTTATTCATCTATGTAAATTACTATAGTTTTTGTATTTATAATTTACTTATATCAATTATTGCATGTTAAAAATGTCTATATCAATAAGTTAGACGACCTTGATGTCAGTAACACTTTATTAATAAAAAAAAAAAAAAAAAAAAACCATCGATTATAAATAGTATTTATCAACACTATTATTTAATAGTGTTACGATCCGCCTGACGCCGAACGCGTTTTTCCGAAAATAGTGTTTTATCTATTTTTATACCTACATTGTTAATCGCTAATATAATACGCGATACCTACTGCTTATCTAACAACAGGTTATTAGCACATAACTCACCACACGTGGCATCAAGGGCTCAGTTTGAGCTTGGTAGCCGTCGAGTGTGATTCTTTGCTCCGCACATCACTTTGGTTACGTACTGACATAATTTGTACTTAGTTTTTTTACCTAATTTTTTACCTTTTTTTTTTACCTATATTTCGGGTAAGTGGCCAATTCATTATCATGCCGAGAGCGCAAAGAGCACGCATTGGCAGAAGAACTGCTAATGCAACTCGAATGTATAACAGAAGGCAACAAAATAACACACCAGAACGTTCTCAAACACTTGCATAGGAGCAACGTGATGCTTTGAGTATGAAATCTTCGTTCAATTATCAATCCGAGATTGATTGTTTAAATATTAAAGCGCTTCAAATTGGACGAATGACTATATTATGTCCTAAGTGCCATGCAAAAAAATGGAAAGATGAAACCCATGGACTTTGCTGCGCTGACGGTAAAGTTGTTTTATACCAATTTGAGGATCTTCCAGATCTAATTAAAAGTTTAATTGATAATTCTTATCCTCTATCAAAACATTTTTTTGATAATTCTAGACGGTATAATACTCTGTTTCAAATGACATCGTTTGGAGCAAACGAAATAGCTGAAGGGAACTTCATGCCCTCTTTTAAAATTCAGGGTCAAGTGCATCATTTAATAGGTAGTTTATTACCCGAAATTGGAAATAATGCTAAATTTTTACAAATATATTTTATGTCAGAGTCGGATCAAATATCTATTCGAACAAATATGATTCCAAATTTAAAAAGAGGTCTCATTGAATCATTGCAAACCGTTTTGCGTGAAAATAATCACCTCATACAGTGCTTCAGATCTAATCTGGAGTCGAGGTCTTTTGATGAGTTGCAAAACTTTAAGTTAATTATTCATGCTGACAGAGTTCCTCAAGATGAACACAGAGGTCAATATAATGCACCTACCATCGATGAAGTAGCTGTATTATTAGTTAATGAAGATAAAGGTCCCAGAGATATAGTTCTGCACGGTGGGAGTGGACACTTAAGTCGAGTTTCCGAATTGAATAGATCTTATGATGCACTGTAATATCCATTGATGTATACTAGAGGCGAAGACGGTTATCACATTAATATTTTACAGAAAAATAACCAAAATCGAACAAAAACTGTCTCCTGCATGCAATTTTATTCTTATAGGTTTATGGTTAGAGTAACAAGTCTAAATCATCTACATTATTACAAAGCATTATTCAGCCAATTCGCCGTAGATATGATGCTAAAAATGATTTCTGAAAGACTACACTTTATTCGTAACCATCAAAAACAACTACGTGCGGATGATTATGTTCACCTGCAATAATTATACAATAATAATGATACAAATATTAATGCTAATAACGTGGGGCAACAAGTAGTTCTTCCCTCCTCTTTTACTGACTCCCCATGTTACATGCATGAAAAAAATCAGGATGCCATGACTTATGTTCGTAAATTTGGCGGTCCAGATTTATTTATTACTTTCACATGCAATCCGGAATGGCCGGAAATAAAAAATGAATTATTTCAAGGCCAAAAGTCGTTTGATAGACTCGATATAATCTCTAGAGTTTTTCATCTCAAACTAAAAAAGTTTATGCATGTATTAAAAAATAAATATATTTTCGGTGATGTAAATTGTTATGTTTACAGTGTTGAAAGGCAAAAACGAGGTTTGCCAAACTGCCACATTCTTTTGTGGTTATAAACGAAAATTCAGCCAGATGAAATTGATAAAATTATTTCTGCCGAGATACCAAACAAAGACAAAGATCCTATACTTTATGAAATAGTATGCAAGAATATGAATCATGGCCCTTGCGGCGAGTTAAATATTAGATCGCCATGTATGAATAATGGAAAATATAGTAAGAAATACCTTCATAAATTGTTCAAGGATACTCAAACTGGAGATGATGGTTATCCGACTTATCAACGGAGATCACCAGATGATGGAGGTAATACTGCAATATTAAAAGTTCGTGGTTGACAACCATTGGGTTGTACCGTATTGTCCAGTGCTATCTAGGTGCTTTAATGCGCATATTAACGTAGAATACTGTCATTCGGTTAAAGCGATAAAATACATATGTAAATATATTGATAAAGGATCAGATAGAGCTACTTTTTCTGTTAATCGTGGAACGATGAGATTACAAATTATTTGAATGGTCGATACATATGTACTTCTGAAGCATTCTGGAGAATTTTCAATTTTGAAATCCATGATAGAGATCCAACAGTTCAGCACTTGGCTGTTCATCTAGAAAATGGACAGCATGTTTTCTTTAATGCTAATAACCTTCATCAAGTTATTGAAAATCCAAGAAAAACGGCACTAACTGAATTTTTTGAACTGTGTTCACATGATGATTTGGCGAAAACACTGTTCTATCATGAAGTTCCTTCTTATTATACCTGGGACGATAGAAAAGGCTGGTTAAAAAGTAGACGGGGAAAAGATGTTCCAGGTTGGCCAGGAATAAAAATGGACACTACCATTGGTAGAATTTACACGATTCACCCAAATTAAAGTGAGTGCTTCCATTTAAGATTGTTACTAAATTATGTACAAGGTCCTACTTCATTTGAAAGCTTGAAGGCCTTTGATGAAGTCATTCACGCAACTTTTAAAGCTACCTGTTTTGCTCTTGGGCTTTTAGAAAATGACGAGCAATGGAAAAATGCTCTAGCGGAGGCAACTCTATCAGAAAGTCCTTCAAAATTAAGAGAATTATTCGCAATAATCATAGTTTTCTGCCAACCGTCTGAACCTCAATCTTTGTGGGAACAGTTCAGAAATTATTTTTGTGAAGATATTCTTCATACAGAGCGCATTCGATTAAATGACTTGCAATTTACTTTTTCTGATGAAATATTTAATAGAGGTTTGATTGAAATAGAAGATAAAGTTGTTTATCTGCCTGAAAAATATTTAACTGAATTTGGAATGAACTCACCAGTTCAAAATGAAAATGCATCTGATCCTTTTGAATTCTCAATTTTGCGTTCTTACGATAATAACTGATTATAAGAATTTGTAGAAATCAATTTACCAAAATTAGTAAATGATCAAAAATATGCTTTTAATGTTATTACAAAAAGCGTAATGAATCATCAAGGAAGAGTTTTTTTTTTAGATGCTCCGGGTGGTACAGGAAAAACATTCCTAAATAATTTGTTGTTGGCTCAAATTAGATCCTCAGGTAAAGTTGCATTAGCAGTAGCTTCATCTGGTATAGCAACAACTCTCCTTAGTGGCGGCAGAACTGCTCACTCGACTTTCAAGTTACCGTTAAATGTATTATTTGATACAGAATACGTTTGTCCGATTCGTAAAAATGGCCCTCTTGGAAAAATTCTTCAAGAAACCTCATTCGTTGTGTGAGATGAGTGTACAATGAGTCATAGATCACATATCGAAGCAATTGATCGAACATTAAAAGATCTTAGGTGTAATAATAAGTTTATGGGCGGCATAACATTTGTTTTCGCTGGTGATTTCCGTCAAACCTTACCAGTAATCTTTAAAGGTACTCAAGCTGATGTCGTTAATGCTTGCTTAAAATCTTCCCCTATATGGAACTATGTTGAAAAACTTTATTTACGAACAAACATGAGAGTTTATTTATGCGGAGGGGACGATATTTTTCCTGCACATTTGTTGAAAATTGGAAATGGAACTTTTGGAAATGAAAATGGTTACATTTCTGTCAATCACACGATTGGACGGGTGGTCAATAATGTGGAAGAGTTGATTTCTACAGTTTATCCTGACATCTTTAATCTGTCCAATCAATCTTATCAGTGGTTATGTGAAAGAGCTATTATCTCTCCGAGAAATGTAACAGCAGGAGAAATTAATGATATCATCCTTCTAAAATTCGATGGACACTCACGTGAATATCTATCTATTGATACAGTTACATCAACAGATGATGCTATTCATTATCCACAAGAATTTCTCAATTCTCTTTCTCCTTCGGGATTTCCTCCTCATAAGCTAAAATTAAAAATTGGTGCTCCAATTACATTATTACTTAATCTTCAACCACCGAACTTATGTAACGGTAAAATATTACAAATAAAATCGTTGCGAAATAATATTATAGAAGCCGTAATTCTTACAGGGCCAGCGAAAGGAGAAATTGCATTTATTCCAAGAATTCCCATGATTCCCTCTGACTTGCCGTTTTCTTTCAAACAGCTTCAATTCCCAGTTAAATTTTTTTTGCCGTTACCATAAACAAAGCGCAAGGTCAAACATTCAAGTACGTTGGCGTAGATCTTCGTACAGAGTGCTTTTCACATGGGCAATTATATGCGGCATTTTCTCGAACTGGGGACCCGAATCATCTTATGATTTTAATTTCAACAGAAAATATAACAAAAAACATAATATACTCAGAAGTCTTATAAAATTCTTATTTTAATTTTTTTTTTTTCTTCATCAACTTCAATTAAATTCTTTATCAACCATAAATTATTTCTTTTTTATCTGTATTTGTTTTTATCATTTATAACGCTAGAAAAATTTCAATCCATTTTCATTAACCGTTTTTTTTATATTTACTTGCCGATCACATTGAACAATAATATTTGTATAAAAAATTCTACATATCATGGTCCGAAGGCAAAATAAACAACCAATCACGGACGAAGCTGTGACGGGTCGGCTAGTAATTATATACATTCGTTACCGTATAAATATAAAATCTCTTTTAAACATTAATATATTTTTAATTTAAACTAAGAATAAGAAATGGAAATATATATTATAAATAGACGAATGGATATTAATCTGTTATTAATAATTATAATTCTATTATCTTGGACGAACTAATGTATAAAAAGATCATTGAACCTGTGATATTTATAACATTTTTAATATTCTTATGTAAATAGAATTTACACGAAAAATGTAATTATTTATTAGTTGACTTTGTATTTTAGTTTAAAATCTTGTGGAAAGGTAATTATTTTTTTATTTATTATTTAATAAAATATAGAGGTATCAAAGGAAATTAAAAATTACTTTTAATTTATATGTACACGTATATAAATATTCTAAATAATTAACTGGACAACATTCAACTTTTACTTAAGAATATGAATATATTAATATACGTTTTGGTAAATTTTTATTTAGATGGATAATTAAAGAATTAAAAATGATAATGGTAAACAAAAATTTTTTTTTTATAATTTATATAATACATGTAATTTTACCAAATAGGGTACATAATATATTTTTACTTATTATAAAAATTTAAAACCTAACTGAAAATTTGGAATGGGTTGTGTTTTATATATTTTAAGATTTAAACTTAATCACGCAACCAAATTGTTTATTGTTCTTATGTCACACATGCTGATCTTGCTAAATTGTTTACATTGTATATTGTAAAAATAAGAAATTAAAATATTTAGTAATATATAATGAATTCAATATATTTTAACGAAATTTATGTTGATTATTCACACTTTAAATTTTCGATATTCCAAAATTACTAAAATAATTAATTATAAATTTATTATTTTTATTATACAGGTATGAATTTAGATAGTTTTTGGTATTTAGGTTATCATATTGCACTTTTGATAAATCTAATGACTTTTTACTTTCGATAAAATAAAGAACATTATAAAAAATTATAATAGAAACCAGCTAATGGTCAAACAGATTGTTCTATAAAAATATCAACTGATTTCGAGAAGATTTTTAGCCTAGAATAAACACGTACAAGATAAAAGATGAAATAACAGATAGATGGAAAGAATACTTTAATGAGTTGGTCAACAAACATTCAACCATGAATGAGATAAAATAGATACCACATGACTCCTAACCGTAGATTGAGTAGTGATCCAGCAATGATTTTGGTGTGGCTATCAACAAACTAAAAAATAATTAAGATCCCCACTGAATATAATATAACAGGCAAACTCATTAAAAATAACAGCAAGAATTATAAAGACATAATATTTGATCTCCTATGCTGTATATGGGAAAACGAAGATATACTAAAAGCCTGGAGTAGCGGAATCATAAATAATAATAAATGAACACCATTGTGGTTTCTGCACAAATCTGATGCAAAATCTGCAAAATTTCTGATCAAATCTATGTAGCTAAACACGTATATGAAAAATGTTTGGAATTTAATTCCCATGTATACATGTTTCTTATTTACAATCGACTATCTATCAAGTATCCTGAATAGGTTAGTCAAAAATAGCATCCCTTATAATATAGTAAATCTGATTGCTATAATCCTTGAAAAATTCAACAGCAAAGTCAAGATAGGTTATAGCACTTTTTGCATGAAGCTATGTAGGATATGATCAAAATAGATAATATTATTAAGAATTATGGCAAACGGAGAAGATATAGTAATAATGGCAAGAAAGGAGAATGCCATGAGAAAAGCCTGCTGTATGATAAAAAGGTGGGCTTAAAAATTAAAGAAGAAAAGACAATTGGGTACATGAAACTATCCGCAGTCGAAATAAGTCGCAAGGTGCAAAATATTAAATTTGGAGTGTATTGCAATGAGGAGGTAAAATAATTTGTGTATCTAAGCTCTTCTTTTAACAGCAGTAATAATAAGACGAAATAGAAATTAAAGGAATTCAAATAAGAATCATGGCTGGTAGTCACACATTCTATGTCAATATCACACTTATCCTAATATATACTATGGTATAAACGTCTGTCAATGGTCACTAAGATGAAGCATTAAACACCATAATCAGATTTGTAGTATGCTATGAAAATTTAATTTAAACATTATCAAAAGCTGATAACAATAGGTTAGAGATATTAGATAGAATAATAGAACAATAAATTGACCAGTTAATGAAGAAGGAATATGGAGCATAAGAAACAACATGGAAATAGAATAAATTCGAATGGCTGGGTCATGTAAAATAAATAAATGAAGAAAAATTGCCTAAATGAGTTATACATGTAAGAATGGAAGGAACCCGGAAATATGAATGCTCATAAAGCAGATGAATTGATGAAGTGAAGAAAAATCTACAAAAACAAAAAAAGGATATAAAACTGGAGAATTGTTGTAAAAAATCGTGATAAGTAGAGAAGAATTGTTTTAAAAGCCAAAAACCATTGTGACCTGTAGATTTTATGAAGAAAAAAGAAAGATAACGGTCGGAGATGATGTGATTAAGAAAAGCTTATAGCATCAGAGTGTTGCTTCAAATTTTGGGTACCACTACATTAACGGATCAAAGACGGTAGAAAATAACGAAAATATTGCTCAATAAATATAATATTGGACACGAAATCCAATAGTGTGATCAAACGAAATCATGTGGTGCTCAACATTTCGGGAACGTCCTCGAGAAGGATTAACTCGACTCTTCCCTACGAAATCTTAAGCGCATCGTTTGCGGTTCATCGGCATCAATATTTATCACGATGTCAGAAATAATTTTTCGTCTCGAATCATTCAACTTAACGAATTACGTTGTACAGAAAATTTGATAATTCTACGTCTGATTAAAATCACTTTTTGAACTCCATAATCGAGTAAATAAACGAAATATGCAATATCCTAATTCCTAGAAATAATGTTCATCAAAAATTGTTGAACTGTCGTTATATACAACTGTTTGGTTAACAATATTAGTAAAAGTATTAAAATTTACCCTCCAGTAAATAGTAGAAATTGCTAATGAGTGTTAATTTAAATTCAATGTGCCATCAGAATAAACAACTTTTCGACATTTCAACTACAGGTAATATAAAAAATCTATAGAGATTAAAAAAATTAGAAAATTTATCTATTCTATTTTTCACCGAGCTCATTTATTTCATCCAACCATTGTTATTCACCTCGTTCGCCGCTTTGACATCGAATATTAACAGCTATACGCCGATATATTTGAACTGAATATAATTTGAGTAAAATGCATAATATAATATACTTGTTACTTATTCGATAATGGTATAGACCATTATGTCACCTATGATTTGCTTTAAAATGAATAGAACTACCGAAGTGCCGAATTCCATCAAGCAAATTTTAAAAATGACAAGTATGTAAATTTGACTAGATTAAAATACAATAGTAAATGTTAAAAATGCATAATAATCTTTTACGCATTCTATACAATTAACGTGTTAAAAGAGAAAACTTTTTTTTTAATTCAATCGAATTGAGTCTATTTGACTCATTCAATAGTTTCCCTGTACATGGAAATAATATAATAATCTTATGATAACATGATTTCGTTTAATTGTTTATGCGGTATAACGAATAAGTTTGTTCATTATAATTTATTCGTTTTATTTTTTTGTGAACTATTTTAGTGGAATTTTATGTTACCTAATAAAATTGTTTTATTTAGCGTAACTTTTGTTTTTTTTACTTACTTTTTTACAAGTAATCAGAGATCCATAATATCAGTATTAAAATGCACTTTAACAAGTGAACAATGGTGTATTATAATACAGGGGTGGCCAACATAAATAGATTCGTGATCCACACAAAAAAAAAATAAATAATAACTCAAGTCAAAGAGTTTATAAATACATATTATGAAATTTGATCTTTTTTTTACAACTTTATACAAAAAATAATTAAAATCTATAATAATAAAAGTATAAAAAGTAAATTTACATTTTATAATTAAAACGTGAGCCACATCAGACAGTAATAGGAGACACATGTTACCCACAAGCCGAAAGATGGCCACCCCTGTTATAGTATATTCACTAGATAAGAATCAACATATAATTTACTGATAATAGTAACTATTTCTTTTAACAAAAAACCGTAACTGAACCGGAAAAGTTTTTTATTTTTCTAGAATCGAAAACGATTAAATCAAATTATTCCAGTCTCTAATTAAACGGATTTTATTGAATGAGAAAATTAAGAATTCAATAATTGGAAATTATAAACCGCAGAGGTTAATATCAATAACAGATTTTCTGATACGGTATTCAATTTCTAATTTTATTGTATTATATTAAATAAATTATAAAAATTTAATCTTATATTGATCTCAAAATTAATAAAATTCAAAGTGTGGAATTATCAGAACGAAATGACTGTCTTATATCTTTTTACTATAACTATTTAAATTGCTATTTATGTATATTCGTAATCATATAGTGATAGCCTTATAACTTAGAGGATATTTTAAATTATAATTAGAATATCAATTATACATTTATTTCAATTCTACAATTCTTTATAGTTGTAGTTAACTAATAGATTAATGATTTATTTTAGTGATTAGAATAACCTATTGACCAGTCTATTTTAATTTTTTTTTTTAAATAAAATGTGTATAATATCAACGTAAATAAAAATCACAAGTTCGTGTGCCAGATGAATGAATTGAATATTAATTTAATAGTAATAAATATTATTTTTATAAAAGGAATAATTAGGGATTGAAAAAAAAATTTATATTGTTCTAAACGTTTGTAAATATAAATTGCATAACTATATACTTCGTAACATTCATTACAACAGCAATGAGTACAGCAATAATAATTTAAAAGTTATACTATCAAAATCTCAATTATCAATTAATTGAAAAATCCATTGGCAATTTCTTGGTTGTAAACAATTGGTGAAAAAACGGAAAACTTCTTTTTTT
>NW_020272705.1:0-10302 GCF_003268045.1 Sipha flava
TCGAGGGATATTTTCGTTTTTAATTACCTGATAAAGTGGATAACCTCGCACCGTAATCTCCATAAAAGCACAAGTTTCAAAAACAAAAACATCAATCTTTATGATAGGCACAGTGAACTTAAAATAGCCAACTTCATTCGCCGATAACTTCGAAACTAAGTCCGAGCCCCAAATTCTGATTTCACCATAATTTTTTTCGTCAAAAATATGACAAAGTCCCCAAAAAAAAATCGCAAAAAAAAGGGTGTCCGGCAAAGTAGAAAAGTTCCAAATTATCAAAACTAATATAAAAATTAATCATACAGCTGTTTAATTAATGTTATGAACTCCTTGTAAGTTACTCTTACAATATGTGCTACTATCATTTATTTAATACTAACCGCCAATTAATAATATCAAATCAAATAATAGGTACACCATAGTGTACTCTGGGTCTGAAAGGGTTAATGAAAAAAAAATACAATGGGTACTTACCTATAAATTCGTTGAAAAAACAATCGCCCTTCAACTCTGTCAAGAGGTCTAACAATTCCTGTTCGTT
The DNA here is from genome assembly GCF_003268045.1 of Sipha flava. Lineage (NCBI taxonomy): Eukaryota > Metazoa > Arthropoda > Insecta > Hemiptera > Aphididae > Sipha > Sipha flava. The sequence continues at coordinate 542 of NW_020272705.1, forward strand.
TTCAAATTCTTTGCATATTTCAACGGTCACATTCAAAATTACATCGTTATATTGCTTTCCATTTTTGAGCATAACACCAAATTTTAAAGTATGAAATTAATGTTCACAACACGCACACAGCAAAATTAAAACTGAATAATATTACAAATACAATATATAACTATATAATAAAGGTAGGTACGCAAAATTTCATGTAGTAAGAAGGTCCGCTCTATAGACCAAGTCGTCGATGGTCGATGTAACAAATAACAATAATCGTAGGAATACCGAATATGACGAGAGGATTTCCACCGAATAGTTAATGTATGGCTTATCTTGATTATAAGATTATGCTACAACTAGATAATTCCAATAAAAAGTGCTAAAAATAAATTCTGCTTTTCAAATGTTGAAATATCACTGTTTATCATTGATTATAAGCAGTGGAGTTGTTGAAAGAATGACGACGGGCTCTAATAAAATAACATTTAACATACATTTCAGTAGATATGATCATAAATACTAGTTAAGTCCATACTAAAAACTATGAATCAGGTTTTCATAATTTTTATTCAATATGTAATACGCTAACGTAATTGATTTAAAGAAATGGTTTTTATTTTAACAATTTTTTCTGTTAATTCTAAGTACATTTTATAGCATTAAATTAATGAAGAAATTTATAAAATTGAGTGCATCTTTTTACTATATTTTACTCAATGATAGTATACAATCAGGTAAAATATATTAATATTTAATGAGATGGTGACCATTATTTGAATTAAATATATTACTTTATTCTTATAACTCTTACATTAAATTAAGAACGCTAATTTTAATTATTTCTTGGATATTATCTTTATTTTATCATAATTTTCTATTGATTCTAGTTGAATTACAAAACTTAAAACCAATGAACTGAATTCATAAGAACATAGACAATATTTTTTCTGAGTGTAGTCACCAAATATGAAAATGTAATTAAAACACAAAAATCAGATACCCGGAATCGTAAGCGTATGCACGGGTCTGTCAGGGTAGGCACTTGACTACTCCGTGAACCTTGCCTCCCTTACCAAAACGTTCAATGCCATCACAATAATAAATAATCATATCACATTCAACCACTTCGAAACGTCCGTAAGCGGTAAATACACGTATAAGAATATCGGAAATATATAATTATTAAGTTAAATTAAGTTACCCCATCCAAATTTGTTGTTAATGTTAAATGTTAATTTGTCATGTATGAAAACTGACTACTATCTGACTCCTACTATCCATCCTTTCAATAATAATAGCAATATTTTTTGTTCAAAACTGTCTATACGAGCCACATACAAAAAAAAAAAATACTCTCATCATGAAAATATCTGACATTTCTTGATAATTATATGACAAAATATTTTTTTTTAAAACAATAAAATCAATAGCTAGTATACAACAAAAAAAATTGTTTTCCACAAGCCTGTTAATATTTACATGTATCCTGTTCCTTGTACATTTTTCTTTAGTCTTCACCAGTACAATATAATTACAGTCTCCACCTGTACTAAAATACTTACTATAATGTAATTATTACAATATATTGTAACACTTCGGCGCCTACAACATTTGCAAAATTAAAACATACGCTTACGTGCACATGTTTCTCTCATTTTAATTAATCGTTAATCATAACTACTGAAATTAGATATACAAAAACACGGATTATGTAACGATTTTATTATCATCTGAGTAGGTACTTACAAGCAATTGAAATTTACTAAAACGCTAAATATATTATAACTGTTAAATAGATAGATTTTTATGTTTAAAAATTTTACTATAGGTCTTATGTACATTTTCATACTGTAAAAATTAGATGATTTTTTTAGTTTTTTCAAGTCTTATGAAAAAATGGCCATTACGAGGTGTCTAGTTATTACATGAGTCCGAAACATATTCTATATAAGTACTTGCTACACTACACGATTACTGAATAAGTAAAAATCATTATTATGGTAAATCGTAAATTATGGTATAAACCATAATATATACATATTTCGTCACCGATGTACCTACCCAATACTAGGCTAATTTTTATGTTTAGGTATAATAAAAATAACGGGTATGCGTTTAACGGCATTCGTAAAATACTGGCGACCGAGTTGACCTTCTGTTATTCCTATCCAAACGGTAATCTAAATGTATAGTTACTAAGTTTGTTAATATTTTTCGCAATAAAAAATAACTGGTTCTGTTAATAATTATTTAGCTCCAATCACAACACTCAAAATCATCGTATTAAAGATAACGATTCCGTCATACAACTTAATTTTGAAATGTTGACTTATTTTATTCATGTGCAATTAAAACACATAGTCACTAAGTATAGGTATTTCTTGTTCATTTTCGTAAAGCATATCAGTAAAGCCATTTATAATTATTAATATTATTTAAAAATAACTAAAAACTAAAATACTTTTTATAACCGTAGACTTTTGAAAAATAAAAAAAGGTGCGTGTTCCAAGTACGCGCGTATGAAATGAAACTACTTTATTAAGGGTACCTACGAGAAAAAAATTAGTGACGTGACCGAAAGGTTGGAATAACAGTTCGGGTCCATCACAGCTTACGACATGTTTAAATAGTGGCTTTTTGCTCGCAGTCTTTTTTCGATATATTGTTAGCATTACCCGGGGTGCATCACGTGGAGGTCATATATCTAGCAACCCACACATTTATAAGAATGTTTGTCTATTTTTTTAAAATAAATATGACAATCTGAAATATTTAATAGTGATAGATGTGGTATACATCCTTAAGACTTAATAAAATTTTTTATCTAAAAAATATAAAAAAGCAAAGAATTAGAATAAACTTATTCTAATTCATCGATTTTCATGTATTCGTCGGAGGATTCGTCTGTAGATATTTATTTTGGAATAGTAGATATTATTGGTCTATGATAGCTGAAATAAGATGTAAGTTCTTGATTGTATATTATGTAGGTACCGTGTAAAAATTCCATCAATCGTTGTTCCTGATCTTGTTGTTGGTGTCATTGGATCATTATTAAATTAAGTTTGTTTCGGGAAAAATGTATTAGTGGTTTTGAGTTTTTTGAAGTAAAGTTTATATTAAAGTCTCCACTTAACACCAATGGCAATTGATCTCTTCCATTGAGGTTAGCAAGGGAGGGGAGAATTCGAAAGCCCGCGTTTCCCAGATATGGAGTCCAGGGTGGATCTTAGTAACCTCTTGGACTGAAATACGGGTAGAACACTATTCCGTATGGTCCTTATCAACGTACAGAATCGTACACATTTTAAAACATACGATTCCGTACATTTTGTACCTAAGATTTTAGTGTAACGTTGTCAGATTTCTAAATAAGTTAAAAAATTATGTAATTATAAATGTAATCTATTAATTTGTATAACACATATACGTATTATACGTCGTAGATATTATACAGTATCGGTCGACATCGACATCGTCTCAAAGTAAATCACAATAACACTATTAGATTTGATATGGTTATTAATCATTACAAAATAGTTTATCAGTAACAAAATAATATATTCGTGTATGTAGGTACATCAAAACCAAAACTACTGATAATCTACAGCATACGACATAATATCTTAATAATAAATTAAGATAGGTATCAATGTTTATTTCTCTAGTCGTCGCATGCCAGTCGATAACCACATCGTTTTGCGTAAAGTGCGGTGCGTTATAAAAATATAAAAATAGTGTACATGGAAAATGAAGTGAAATTTATAACTTCGGAAAAAGGAAAACCACTGGTATTATTTAATTTCCATAAATATCGGCTTATACGAACACGAAAAGATGGTTTAAAAAAAATGGTTATGTATACAAAAATTGTGTTATGCTATTGCATTGTGACAAATAGAAATTTAATTCATCAAACATCAAATAATCATAATCACTGTGAAAATCCAGTCCAAAGTGCCGAAAGACATGTACTGAGAGAAAACTGTAAACGCAAGGCAAGTGGATTTATTTTTATCCGACCTATTAAAATAATTCGAACAGAACTCTTAAAAAGCGTAAATTCAGAAAAAATTGAACATAGCGATATACAGTCAATCAGAAAAGCCATGTATGACAAACGACGACAAATATACCCGGCTTTTCCAAAATCTTTAATTGAATCAATTGAACAACTCAAAAGTATGCACAATAATGATGTACTTAAATTTAAAGGTGAACAATTTATTTTTGTACCCGATAACAAATTATTCGTTTGTATAACTACAGAACAAAATCTAAGTTGTATGATTAATTCATCAGATTTTTTTGTCGATGGTACTTTTAATTACGCGCCAAAACATTATATTCAGCTCTATACAATTAATTGTTTACAATTTGGATTTTATATACCCGTGGTTTATTTTTTCTTGCCTCATAAATCTAAACAAACCTACATTGACATGTGGTTATTTCTTCAAGAATTAAGTGAAAAATTAATTTTCAAAAGACTTGTTATTCAAAAGTTACTTTTAGACTTTGAGATAAGTGCTCATGAAGCATGTAGAGAGATGTTCCCAAATGTAGAAATTCAAGCATGTCGATTTCATTTAGGGCAGTGTTGGTGGCGAAAAGTAAATATGCTTAAAATGTATTATTTCTTTATAAAATGGTAATATTCAACGTTACAGATTAACTTTACAGATAAATTCTGAACAGCGACTCCGAACAGCATATACAAATGACGACGAGTTAGAAAAATGGTTAAAGCTATTTTTCGGGTTGCCATTTCTATCACCACATGAAATCGAAAATGCATTCATTGAACTTGTATCTATATGTCCTAACCTAGATATAGGATTTTTATTTTCTGATTATATATTGAAAACATACGTAGAAGATCACTGTTTATTTCCACCGAAAATTTGGGCTCAAGAGCCATCGGAAAATCCTCGGTATGTATAATAATATATAACTATGTATGACTTTCTTGGAAAATTTTTTCTTATTATTAAATAATTATAATTATTAAGAAACATACTTGCTTAAAGTGTATATAAACATACATAAAGTATTTTAAACTAGAATAAAAGATAAAAAATATACAGATAAATTGTATCGCCAATTTGTAACCACCACGATTAATTTTTGTGCGCGTAGCCTAAAAATAAATTCTAACATGATCGACCAGTTTTATTATATAACTACATTAATCTTATATAAACGTTTTGTTTTCATTTATTTATTTATTTTACTATATATTTTAAAGTACAACAAATGGATCTGAGAATTTCCATAGAACATATAATGCCCAGTTTCAGAGTCCACACCCTTCAGTTCATTTGATTATAGCAGTTCTAAAGGAAACACAAGAAGAGACTTGCACGAAAATAAAAACTGTGTCTAAAGGACGTTTGAATCAAATGGCCTTAGCCGACAAACAGCGATTACATCACACAATAACCGAACATAACAAATTTTTAAATCATAGAAATATAATAAAATATTTATCAAGTATTTGTATTAATTACCAAGGTATCAAATTATAATTATTAAACCATTTACAAATTATATATTTTAAATGTTTATATTTTTTTATTTTTAAATGACAAAAATTAATTGATAATAATAAATAATAAATGGCAACGTTGCATGGAAAATCGTACGGAATCGTGTTGTTTTTGGGATCATTTTATAATCCATTTTTTGTTAGAAATCGCACGGAATCGTGTTCCCAAAAAGGTAAAACGTACGGAATCGTGCTTTACCGCTGAAATACAGCAAAAAAGCAAAAAGCCAAAAAGGGAGGGAAGGGTACCCCGTTCCCTAAAAGTCCGCTCAAACTGAAGCGGTAGCGGTAGCAGTAGTGGCAGCGAAATTTAATGACCATACGTTTTAATACGAGCGTACTCACCATCGGTAAATTAATACCACGACGAAAATATTACCGCAAGATTGAGTGCGATATTTTTATTTTTCGCTGCAGACACTATATTTTTCGCTTACCGCTGCGATAATCAGTTGTAAATTCCCAACTATGAGCTATCTACATTTTTATTATTAATATATTAATATCATAGAAAGCTTATCATTATATTGTATGATATATTTCGACTTTATATTCAAACACATATCTACTCATCGTAATCGTATACTTTGCAGTTTACACGTTGCAGTTGAATCTAACGTCGTGGTGTTTGAATGTATGATTCTCTTGTTTAAAATGTATTATTTATAATAAAAATGACCAATAAAATTGAACATTTAATAGCTATTATTAAAGAATATTCCATCATATATAATATGACACTTCCAGAATTCAAAGATACGAGAAAAAAAGATTATATTTTGGGGTTATATTTAAGATTGTATTTAAAATAGTAATTTGTTGTTTTGTACTTTAAAATATTAACAATAATAACTAAAATAAATGTACGCGCATTGGTGTCACAATGTCGACTAGTAATTTTCGGCGAAATATTTCGCTCTTCGGTTAGGTTAGAACAGCGGTATTTAAAAAGCGATAAATACCGCTGACGCTACCACCACCGCTACCGCTTCGATTTGAATGGACCTTAAAGCGGAAACCTGTAGTCCCGCACCTCTGGAACGTTTCCCAGTTGGTCCGGGGTCATTAAATTGAAACCCCACTGAGTATGGCCAACTCAAAATAAGAGGGGAAGGGGAGCTTTTGTTCCTGAATGAGGAAATTACTCTACGGCCATAAAAACTCAGATCCCCATGGGTCCGGGGTCTCTAATTGCAATACCCGCGAAGTTGGGCTTAGAAGTGAAAAGAATGGTGGAGTGGTATACTGACCGTTGCATAGCAGATATGCGACGCGCATGCGTCTTATTAGCGTATCGTTCAGTTGTTTTATTCTGATCAGTAGTTTAATTCTGATCAATCGATTACGTGACTAAATATTTTTGTCATGCTCTCAGTAAAGAAGTTTCACTTCAAAAATAATGAAAGTTAAAAGAAATTGAATAGTACCGGCAGCTTGAAATTTTTTTGTTTGAAAGTAGCTATAACGTTGGTGCGCTACTAAAATAGTAGCATCCCAATCACTGCATATTTGTTAAAAATTCTAAAGTCTCGTTAGCGATGATAATAATCGACAAAGCCCTACAGTTTTCATAGTAATCATTGAAAACGTGCGTTTTTTATAGTTGTGTGTGGTAAAAAAATAAATTGTATTAAAATCATCAAACATCAAGGTAGTCTTGATGATATTCGCAATGATATTCGTTGATAACAGTCGATTTGGCTAAATACACTTATCTCTTATGGATCTGATGTAATACAAATATTGGTTACAATTATTATATCGTCTTGATTCTTGGCCACGTATCCACACGCTTGTTTGTGTAAGACAATTTATAATGCATTGTACCAATACATACAACATATTTATAATGATACACAGAAAGAAAAATCTAGGTAAAATTAAAAAAAATGACAATTAAATCAACAAAATCATTGTTAACATAAGGCCAACAGACCTGTTTGTTGATTTCAAAATTAACATTTTGTTAATTTATAGATTAACAAACAGTTTTATTAATTTGCTAAAATTCCCGTTTAGTTCTACAAAATGATTTGTTAAGTCTCAAACTCCAAATTTAGTGCATTTTGTTAAATTAACAATAAATTTTGTTAAATTTATAAAGTTTTCATTAAATTTAACAAAGTTGTTGTTTATTTTAACAACTCTACATTTATAGAATTTTTTAATATTAACGATAGTTTTGTTATATTTATACAGTACTTAATTAAATTGATGAAAACCTTTATTTGAAACAATAGAAATATATTGTTGATTCAAATAGGTCACATTGTTAAATCAACACCGCTGTAGCTAGGGTGAGGGGCACAGGAGGAAAGTGCCCTCCTCCCCGCCCCTCAAATTTAAGTTACATTCACTAAGTAACATGTTATAAGTATTCAAATTCTACAAAAACTATAAAAAATACTCCCCCCTCCAAAAAAAAAAAAAAAAAGGGTGGTCAATAAACTCAAAGTTAAAAAGTTAAAAGTTAAAAATAGTAAAAAATTGATGGTTATTTTAGCTTAATTCAGAAAACAAAGGTCAACTAAATTTGAAATTACTTTACAACTATAATATAAATAAAATATAAATTTAACTTAATATTTACGAGTAAAAAAAATTCTCTATTAAAAATAATAAATATTTTACTATTAAGTGAATATACACTTTGGCAGGTAGACACTATTTCTTTAGCCGTATTTAATATAGACGTGTTACATATTTTTAAAACTATATTGTTTTTAAATTTCCTTTCTAAAAAGGATTTAAGACACAACATTGCATTTTCCTTTAGTATATATTTAATATGCTATTTATATAAAACAATTTATGAAAGTTTTGTTAGTAGTATGATAATATTAACTAAATGGTATGTATGTAATAAGTTGAATTTTTAATTCCAACATTATCCATTTTTCAATACACTATACCAATATTTAATATAAGTACCTAGGTACTAAACAAGTAGGTTATATCTAGATTATAGCCAAATTAAATGAAGGAATTTAGTTATAAATAAAAAAATCACAAATTTGATTGTTTAAAAAAATGTATTTAAATATTTTTTCAAAAATAAAAGTACATAGAATAAGATATTTATTTAAGTTCTGAAATAATTTTTTCGATTATAGGCATGATTTATCAAATTTTGATTATATATTGAAAAAAAAAAACGTTGTATGAATAGCCAAACATTTAACGACTCTATCGGGTACTCAATGTTAAAAACATGATATATTTTGAAACATAAATCTATGGCTTTAATAACTGAAAAAAACTTATATTTAATTTCATCAAAATATATAATAATTTGAGATGGATTTGTGATTGTTCCAACTATTAACATACAAGGTTGTATTGGAATATTTTTTTGTTTTCTAGATTTCATATTTTCTTCCAATTCAATGATTGTATTTGCCACCATCACCAAACTATTTTGTGAATCTTTAATTGAACATTTTTGTAAACATCTTTTTCCACTAGAATCGACATAGGCTTTTTTGGTAGTAGGTACAAAAAGAGCACGAAGAAGGTACAAGACAATTGAATTTTTGGAATCTGAAAAATAATTGCAGCTTAAGTTTTATCAAAAGTAAAATGTTTTTTTATGTACTTATTTCATTAATACATAATATCACATTTAATTAAATTTTTATGATAATACCGCAGTCAACTAACTATATTTTCCCAATATCCCACCTGTCCAGTCTGCCCTCAGTTGTATAAATTAATAAATGTAAAAATGTGCATACAGTATTTATAGGTACGTATTTTTTTTTTCTAATTTCAAAGAACAATTCACACAATAATTAAATACTCTGTCATTGTAAAGTAGACAAGGAAGTGCTAAAATAAAAAAAATCCCTTTACCTGTATAACAGATTAAGTTAATATGAACTAAATGTGAACCAAAGTGTAGTGAATAAAACGAAACATAAAATGATTAAAGATAATTGTTCGGACAAGGTCTTTTGCAATCGAGCGACTCAATTATACTAACCTAACCTAGCACTCCCCTTGAGAATATATTTTCAAATTATTAATTTCATGTTAAAATAATTAAACTTACTATCTGATATGTTAACATCTTTTTTCATATCTTCCAACATTTTGCGACAACTAGGGTCTTTAATACGTTCGTCTAAAATCTGGACTAATTTTATGACCGATTTTTCATAAACTGCTATCATGTCAGAAGCATTTATATAATCTTTTGAGATCAATATCAACCTTAAAAAGAATTTTTTT
>NW_020272706.1:0-15342 GCF_003268045.1 Sipha flava
AATTTGATTTTCCGATTGAACCAATACAATAAATACGCAAAACACCAGTTTCCCATTGCTTGTATAACGAATACCGAAACGGATTTATATCGGCTGTTTATATTTTTGAATCTAATCAACTGTTTTCACTAGACGTGCGTGCGCCAGTGCAAGCGACATGTTTTACACAAGCTTCAGGTGTTCTGCGGCTACACCAAAAACGTGGTGCTGACATCAGACTGGCAAGCCCGAAGTGACAAGGGTCCCGAATCGAATAACGAGTTCCAAGACGTTTACTCCGAGGTCGGTGAAATGATTACGATGCGTTTTAAAATGTACTCACTGTTATAAACTATTCGTTATTTCAAACACACGCGTGTGCTTACACAGATCGAATTGTGTAAGGAACGAGTGTCTGGAAAAGCAGTGAGGAGAGCGTTTGACAAGAATATCGTACTGGTCGACCCGGAGATGGACATTCCGAGTGAACTGTGCGATTATATGATAAGTAATAAGTTGCCGTTGGTACTTACAGTCAGTTATTTATCAACGGAATGGAAAATGGTCTTCGAATGCGGACCGTATAGTGCTTCGATCAATGATTCCGTAAATTCGGTAAGTACCTTGAGTACATATCTTAATGGTAAACATGCTAAAATTAAAATGATTTACAACACTTTGATCGTATTCACTTGTAGACGTGCATGCAGCAGATAAAAACGCTACTGTTGCACGAATTAAAAGCGTTCGTAACTAACGAAAAAGAAGTTGTTCGAAAAGAGTCAATCAGTGAAAATCATCTATGTGACCAACAGAGTCGAAATAATATCATCGAGCCTACCGTAAATTCGGTCGCTCAACATCCGGAAAGTACAGACCATATACCAGTTTTCACGAAGTTACCCGTAACCAGATCCACTGAGGAGCCAAATAGATCTTTCAATGTCTTTGAACCGCACGAGGTAATTAGAAACCACCATGAGTGGTATGATGTATTAGATAAAAATTATGTCCAATGAATGGAGTTTGCGATGAGCTGAAGCAAAAATACTATAGTAAATCATTATGGTATCACGAACGTATATAGTAGTAGAAATAGGGTCTCGTCCAGTTGAATACAGTCGAGAAGCAACACAACACTTTTACTTTACTCGCATTGTGTCGGTACTAATATTCGGAAAACGACTTTTTTACATTGTTCGCAGAAATACGTCAGCAGTGCTTCCGCGGTGTTGAAAAATGTCACGTGGGACACGTTCGAAGAAAACGCCACACGGTTTTTCGATGTAATAGTGCAAGCGGACCGCGCGAATAGATTTTATTTGAAGATGATCACGGATTGTGTTGTGTCAAATGTACAGTACCGTCCGGGACATATTCACCGTCTTTCCACGTTTAATTTAAAAACAATATTTACGCGTGATTATTTATAACGAGTTATTTAACTGCTCCTTGTGCAGGCGATTGACGAGTCCGACAAATGCACCTTATACGCGACACTATGTTGCACAGTGATCGAAAATACACGTGTGGACTCGAGGACGATCATACCTCAAGGGTTGTCGATTGCGTTCAAAACCGAACTGATAAAATCTTGCAGGGCCGTGTTGACCGAAGCCGGCGTATTGCTCCGGACGAGAACAGTTCGACAGCTTGAGAACCCGAGGCGATCGGAACAGAGGTTCGACGTAAAAGCTCGTGACCGTACGCATGGAACATGCAGGTAAAAATCGGGTTGGAAGTGTTAGGTAACGGATATAAATTCGGATATAATTCAGCTCTTATCTATCCGATCGTAAGCAATTCGTAAAAGTATTTGGTATCAAATCACAGGTATTAAACACGCCGTCAGGGGTTCCTCAGGGAGGCCATCTTTCCCCATTACTTTTTATATTGTTTATTAATGACATAAAGAAAGTTATTCGCCACAGTAAATTCTTACTATTTGCAGATGACTTAAAGCTATTTCTAGAAATTCGCTCAGTACATAACTGTCAATTACTTCAAAATGACTTGTGGGCACTGGACGCCTGGGCTGTAAATATTGGTTTGGATTTTAATGTCTCCAAATGTTGCTCAAAAGCTTTTTATAGAAGTCGGACTCACTTGGATTTTAAATATCCACTTCGTGGAACCTATCTTGTTATTGAATCGAATACTGTGAAAGACCTCGGAGTTTTCTATGATAGTAACTTAAATTTTCATAACCATATAGATGCGACATGCTGTAAAGCTTTAAAAGCTCTTGGATTTCTTAAGCGGGTTTGTAACGAATTTAAGTTGACAACTCCACTAAAAGCTTTATATTGTGCGCTCATCAGATCTATTCTTGAATTTTCTGTAATTATATGGAACCTTCACAACACAAGCAATATGAATCAACTTGAAAGAGTCCAACGGAAGTTTTTGAGTTTTGCAGCATATCTATTAAATATTGAACATAGACCTCATGATTATGATGCAGTAATAGATAGGCTAGGCTTACAGTCTTTGGCCGATAGACGTATCACCATTAACAAGGTCTTCCTAGTCAAACTCATTAATGGATCGATCGACTGTCCTGAACTTCTATCCAAAGTAAACTTTAAAATTCCCTGTGTCCCGGTCCGTTCTTCCTATCCTTTCAGTATTCCGCTGTGTATGACAAATTATTCGCGAAACAAACCACTAAATAGAATGATGCGTATTGCTAATGAGGATCCGTCTTTTAGTTTTTAAGTTTAGTTTTGTAATACTTTTTTTTTTGTCTCATTTCTTTTTCTGTTTTAATTGTTATGTCTACTATTCACTTATAATATGTAAATTTATTTTTCTGTACTTTGGGCTGCGGTCCGTATTAAAATAAAATAAAATAAATGTTCGAAAAAAAAGTTAAAAAAAACCCGATCTAAACGGTCAAGATTAAATGTTTTATTTTTTTCATCGGTGTATGAAACGAACCTTGTGACATCCGGAAAAAAAAATACAATTTGCATTGAAGTCCCTGTTATTGTAGCAATATATGAACATTTTATAATCGTTGTACGCAACGTGTTTCGCAGGTTTATGGGTGAACTGTTCATGCGGGATCAAATATTCAAAACCGTAATGAGTACCATCGACACGTTCATGCAGATACACGACGCGCATTCGTTGGAATGTCTCTGCGTTTTACTGACCGTAATCGCACCAAAGCTTGAAGAAGTAATATCAATTATATATCGTATAACATACGTCATTGAAATCATAATCATAAATATTGCTCCTATTTTTTTTTTTTTGTGCGAACCGTGAAAAACTTACGTTCGACATTGTGACGCATTATAGTTATCGTTGCAGCCATGAACGTGAATAGTAGTCCAAAAAGTTTCGAAAACAAAAAATCAGGAAGTTTTGTTTTTCATTCGATACACATTCATTGCTTAGGCTTTTGAGGCTATGCCCTCCTAACTCTCCTTGCTCTATTCACGTCCATGGGTCTCAGTACCTGTACATAACTATCACCGGTTATTTCCGGTAAATCCTACCGTTTTATGTTCATGCGAGTTGTTCTTGTACAGGTTATCGATGCCCCAAGACAAGTGTACAAACAACTGAGAACCTACTCGGCCACCGGGTTCGCGGGCAACATTCCTCTGCCTCAGCAAACCATTCGCATGATAGACATACTTCTGAACGTGCGAAAGTGTCATTCGAAAGATTCGAATTCGTGGGGAGGTGATTTCGCTGAAGGAAAGACCACGAAGGCCAGAAACGGCCATCATCAGGAAGTGCAGTCGGCGGATCACCGTAGGAATCGCATCTCTAGCGAGATTTCGCGATCAAGCCAAAATCGGCCATCCTGTATTACCACAGGGCCTGTAAAGCACCACGGGAAACACGTCACGTTCAACCCCGTGGTGTCTGTACTCTATTATTATAAAAATTAGTAGTAACGTATAAACATTCCCTCTCTTTCGGTTGCAACATGATTGCGCAATTTTTCCTCTTTCGACCCAACTAATTACACCACGATTGTGCCCAGACCCATTTTTACCTGATAAAATCTCAACACCGTTGCATACCAAATAATAATATGTGCATATAAACTATGCATAATAATTTATGTACAACATGTTGTGATTTTATCAGGTAAAAATGGATCAAGGTGCAATCGTGGTGTAATTAATTGGATCAAAAAAGGAAAATGTGCACAATCCTGTTACACCGCTCTCTTTCTCCACCACCCTATTTACACCCTTGGGTATGTATAATATTCATTTTATGACTCAAAATAATTAATAATTAGAAAAAAATCATGTATTATATATTGGCACATTATGCCAATTCATTTATCAAAAAACATTTACGTTCAAAAAGTACATAAATAAAGATAAAATCTCAATAAAAAAACATATTAATGACATTAATGTATAACAATAAAATATAAAAAGATAATAAGTGAGCTCCGAATGCACAGCATACCCCATCGAGAGGTTCCAATATAAATATATCCTAGCTATTCATTTTATTCAAAAAGTTTTTTTTATTTCTATACAACAATTATTTTTCTTATTTATTATTGTTTGAATATATTATGAAATCTGTTTAGAAAACGAATAATTTCAAAACGAAAAAATATGGACTAGACCTTAAACAAACTTTTGCAAATGGCCAACACAACTCTTCGAGTAACCTCTTACAATAAAGAACAACTGGTTTGAAAAAGATCAAGTGACGGTGTGATAATGGCAATCATCAGAAGTTCTGAAGTGGGGAAGAGTGTGAAATTTCGAAAAATCTTGAATCAACTATCAGCTCTCACTTTTTGTGAGCTGAACCATAATAATATTGTATTAATATATAAATAAATATATATATATATAGTTAAGCCTGGAGTACTATTAAATGTAAGGTTCAACCAGTTTTGAATTAAAAATGAGAATTTGAGATATTTTCTCAATGTATTATTTCCCATAATATTTTATATTCAGTCACGATTTTATTGACATTATGTTTACCTGACAATGAATCCTTATTTTGAAACTTGTCATACTTAAAAAAATATAATAATATAATAATACAAAAATAAAGCTCTTATTTATTTATTCTATGTATAAACTATATGTTTATTTATATATTAATTTAGGACTATAAATCATTTAATATTTTTTAATTTTTATTTAATCTCAATTATTTTATTAAATATTGTATTATTTAAGAATTATTTAGTTTACGTCTAGAAAAACTGTGCACAACAAATAGGGGTAGGCTAAAGAGAGGCAGGCACAACAGCATAGTAGTTAAAAAAATGGAGGGGGTGACAGAGGCCGGAACACCCTTAATATAAATTCCCTAATTTTGACCCTCTGTATAAAAATATATTACCTTTTTAATGAAAATTGTTTATTTAATCTCTTAAGGTCTTTGACCTTTCCCCCTTGAAAAGAAGTATTTGCATCATAATCTAAGTGAACAGGAGTTTCTGAAATCTAAATTGTAAATGTTAAGTAGTGGCAGCAAATACGTACTCCAAGTAGTTCAATTGAACTGCCTAGAAAATTAGAATGTTAAAAAATATATAAAAATGATCATTAAAAAATTTTAATTAATTTTTTATATATTACTTGATAACATCTTTAATTATTAAAGATCCGTACAGTAAATGTTTTGGTATTGGAATGGGTAGTAAATTAGAATGGATAAATCTAATTATTTGAACTGGGTGTTTCAATTTCATTCGGCACCAATTGTTTGAATCCCGATGGACTGTATGGTGTTCACAGAACATTGTGTAATCTTCGTGTAAGGTATAGGCAACACAAAATACATGTACGCGCGAATGTTCTGGAATGTTCTGTGAAAAGAAACTGGTAGAACTTTCTAGAAACCCACCGCATATGCATAAACGTGTGCATACCCGTACTTCAGAGAGTGCCTACTATGTTTTTGGGCCCTATCTAAACAAAACGTTTTGGTTATTTAAAATAAATCATAGTGTATAAATATTTCAATAAAAATAACTGTAATTTTTCATTTAATATAGTGGTATATCAGTCCCGATGAACACGTTTTCCTCGGATCTGGTAATTTTTTCTCAGACACATTGAATTAATTATGATTTGTACTTCTGTAGTCCATCACTGTTGTGCATACACTGACTGCTATAATATCGTAATAAGTTTTCGCTCGAAAATGTAGTTTTATTTATTCCATTACAAAAAAACATCATTTATTTTTCACCAAATACTATAGAATACATTACGTTTACAACTCTTCGGGGATGGTGTCCGGACCGGTTATGTATGTAAAACGGCGCGACAACGCTGTACCCTAGTAGTTATCACAGTGCAGTACACGTAGTACGACACGCGTAACCTTGTAAATACAAATAAATATATTTTTTCCGGTTATTACAATATCGCAGTGGCATATGTAATGATTGGCGAAGCGCTAAAGACTGATTGGCAAAGACATATAGAAATCAAGCGTCCTCGGAGTGTAAAGAAGTGTACGCCCGAAGAAGCTGTGTACATAATAGAGATAAAAACTCACGATAATAATTGTTACTGTTTTAAAGTACAATTACAAAACGACGATTGCGATATTTTCCGAGTGTGACTATACCGTATTAAACTTTTGAATACATTTTTATATCAAATCAACAAATGCGAATAATGAATACATTTATTTTTTTCTACATTAAGATTTGTAGTCTCCATCACAAGGTATTGTTCACGTATTGCTGTATGGTAATGACTTGTGGATTTTTTTACTGTTACGAGTTGCACTGCGGGTCAACGGCCAAACGCGTGGGTCGCGCAAGTTGGACCGAAAATCGGTACGTACGTCGCACATCGGACCGGCGCCTTCGCTTGTTACGTTGACATTAACTGTGGCGACTCCAGGGCGGTCGATTAGGTCTGCTCCGAGTGTAAATATTTAACGCGACCGTATCGACACAGCGTTAGAATAATAACATGGTCGGGCTCAAAGTAACGCGGGTGTAACCTATTATTTTCACTATTATTTTAGTGGTTTGCGTGCGCGTGTTTCTATTGTTCACATCCAATATCGATAATAACTGTGAACGCGGACGAAAAACAATCACTGTCGCCCGACCGATCGCGTTTTTATCTCGGCACAAAACGTTACGTAATCGACAGTGAAACGACCGGTTTGTGTTTTTCTTCACCGAAAGCCAATCGTTGGCCGATTTAACGATCGTTTTCCATTTCGTCCGTTCGTATAAACATACCGTTTATGGAGTCAAGATATAAGGAATAGATCCCTCTTTAAGTTTTTTTTTCACAATAATCGTAATTTTGTCTTTTACAAATGTTTAAAACTCTAAAAAAAAAAATTTGACAGAAGAAAACATTCTATCCTTATTGTTTAATTATTTTATTTTTAAACATTTTTATATCTAACTACGTTATAGATAGAAGTATACGAATTTCGTTCCTAGTTGAGAGATTCTAAATTCTTTATTACCACGTATCGATCGTTTTCCAAGATCGCACTGTAACAAGAACGATGTTTCTACGTGTCAATTAACTCAATACTAATCGATTTCAAAAGCTGCAGATTTCTCTTATACGCACCAAGAATGTTTATTTGTTATGATCCAAATCATGTGTTAAACAACACATACGTTTTCTGTCACACAGTTTTTGTACAAGTTGGATTTAGATAACAAACTTCAAGTCATTGTGCATTAAATCAAGGTATTGAAGACACGTTGTCTTTAGTTTTCTATTTTAGAAGCCCATTCACGATCCCTCTCATATTATTAATAACTATCGTTTTATCGGTGGTAACACTTTTGCAGCTCCTTAGCCAATAAAAAAAACTAACAATATATTTTATGTTGTCCGTCACGTGAAACGTGATTCCACTGAGATGTGTGATACCGTCATATTCTACTCATAAAATATCCTGTGATCTCTAACCGACAACGATCACTGTATTGTTTCCTGGGAGAGCGGTTAAGACACCTACCGGGGGCTGGACTTACGTCCTGAACACGACATCGGTACGTATGAACTGAGACTATGGCTTGACATTTGCAAGTTGGTATAGCAAACTTTCGGCCAAAATCTCAGCCCTTGTAACGGCGAGACTGTTGTGCAACATCCTTTTAGTTAATGGTACACCGTTGTCCTTCTCATTTCCGTAAGATGAACGAATATTATGCACTATAAATGATTGTTGACGTTTTTATTTACTCGGTATCCTATCCCAATGAGCGGTTCGGTAAGTTGGGTTTTAGTTGAGCGGCAACTGGCGAGTACTATAACACGCTGTATATGAGAAGTTTCTGAGCACGCAGTGTATATGATGTGTGCGACTGAGTCGTATCTCGAACCAGTAGGTTAGTGTTAATGGACGGCGCGAGATAAAACAGACCGTCTGCTACCTTCGAGCAGATACAAATTTAAAACAAACTTACGTATTTTCGGCGGCCGTGTATATGTATGTGTAAACCACAATAATTGTCTTTGTGTGGAGGATTTCGGGCGGATCTAGCCAAAGTCGATATCAGTCTAAGAACGTACTTATAATTGAGTAGTTAAAACAAAGTACGCAAAAAACTGGTAACTATTAATGGAGATATGTGTGAAAGAATCGAGAGCAAATTTTACTATCGCGACATGGTATACTGTTTATACTCGTAACTAAATCGTATGGTTGTGAAACGTGGACGATAATGAAATACGATAAAAATTAACTAGAGGCAGTTAAGATATGGATATAGAGGGGAATTTTAGGAATAAGTTGGATGGAACATACGACGAATGAAGTAGTGTTGGACGTGATAAACGAGAGAAGAACGCAATTTGATGGACGCAATAATGAAAAAATATATATATAAAGCTAATTGCACATATCTGCTATGATACAACAAGTTTATCATCATCATCACGGAAGGGGAAATAATAGATAAATTAACTGAAGGAAGACCGCGTAAATCCTTATTCGAAAAAATCTTCCGTTGGTTGGGTTTTACCTCGGTGTGTGGCAGACACAAATGGCTACAACTACAAGGTTTGGCCTTTAGAAGCTGATGATGAACACACCCTTTGTGTTTTCAATTTTTAGATTGAATAATCACCAGTAAAACGATAAACGAGACACAATACGACGGTACTAATGTCGCTTTTTCGAAATATTAACGTGTATGACGGCGAATTGTATAGGCAATTCCCAGGTGCAATTGTATTTAGCAACACATTCTCATTATCGTTAAGCAACGGTTCGAGCAAATTGGAAGACGTTACTGGATAAATTTAAAACCTAGTTGTTATTCTATCAACACCTAGAGCTTACGGTTCTTGAGAGAATCTCTGTTGCGTTTTTATGAATAAAATATTTACAAGTATACGAATTATATTTATAATATGGTGTTTATAAACAATTATTATTATTAACTAGCCGATTTACCCTGTTTCGTCCGAATTAGTTTTTAATTATTTTTGATAATCGTTTTTATTTTAACCGTACACGAACCGCCTAACGTGTTATGTATTATACTACATAATAGTGAAAAAACTGTAACAAATGTTCATCTTATTCGGTAAACATTCTAACAATTTTTCTTTCATACAAACCTTGTCCAGAAAATTGCGATTACAACAACGGCCACAAATCAATCAAATCGATCAATCCGTTCACTAGTGATGATTCTTTTGCATACATAAAATAATTTATTTTTATATATGAATAAAGTTGTGCCATTTAGTATAGAACATTACCTTGTATATATAACAAATATATGCCATTGAAAAATCAAAAAAAAATCGTTATAAATTAACATAATTTATGTAAAAATAAATATATTACGGTTGAAAAAAAAATTTAAAAAAAATAACAACTTACTATACAACATTCGTTGACATTTTGAAAAAAAATCAAAAACATAGATTTGTAAAAGAATAATTTTGGTGCATAAAATACAAAAACGAAATTTACAAAAAAAAATTAACAAATTCAATAGTTAATAAAAATAACCATTTAATCATAATCAAAAACATAAATATGAAAAATAATAATGACACGTAGAAAACACAAAAACAAAATAAAAAGTCAAATAGTTTTGAAATGTACCATTTCAAACAGGTAAAACAGCTTATAAAAATGTAAAACTTTATAGGGTATCCCTAAGGTTTTATTCAGCGAAAAGGTACAAAATTACATATTTTAGTAGACGTTGTTTCCTTCGAATTGTCATCGTTTATAATTAAACTACAAATTGGTCCAGTTGCTCTTCGCTAAAATTTTAATAATACTAATTAACCTTGAGCTTGATTTTTAATGCTTTACACAGCTTTTCAATTTCGACTTGCACTTGTAGCGTCGCGTTAGGCTTCTTGTACAACTCGAACAGACAGTTTATTATAGAAGTTGTCCACGGATTGTTCGGGCCGAAGTTTCCCCCCGAGCAAGATTCAAGTATATTCGTCACCAACTGCACGACGAACAGCAGCTCGTCGCCACCTTTCTCGCACGCTTCGTTCAACAAGTGTTCCAAAGCAATATCGTCCTTCGATATCGGTTTATTTTGCGCCAAAGTGATCATTCCCAACCAGTGGCCCAGATTTTTGATCAGTAATTTATCCGCCATACTTGGAATGCCTACATTTCTTCTCAACAGAACCTGAAACCATAATATTTACATTCTCTGTCAATACAATTACAACATAATTGAAGTAGTTTATTAAAGTGATTTGATTATTATTACGATATGCTGTTCAGAATATACATTGCGGAATAAAAATAGTAGATTCATTTTTATATATACTATATTGTAACGCGCTAAAAACCTAATGCCCCATCCACCAATAACTGTTCGTTTGTATTTTTCCAACACGATCAGTTAACGTTTAAATAGGATTGAAGAAGAAACGTGCATTATCAAATTTTTACCTAATTTTTTTATTCTAAAAAAATGCAACTCTTTAAAATCTACAAAAATTTTCAGTGCCTCGAACAAATACAAAAATTCATAATATTCATATTATAGGGTATCTGTTTTTTTTATCCAAATTAATTGCGATTGTATTTTATAAAGATAATTTTAGTTGAGATTCTTTTTATCTTCGACTGAATAGATTGTTGGTATAATATCTTTATCTAGAGAAAAATTAATATTCCCGGCTCAAAACTGTTTGATTTACCTTAATTGTATTGATGGTGTCCGACAATACCATCGAATTCAGCGTTTTGCTGTTCAAACAATTCAACATGTTTGAGTAAAGAACACGAAAGTTGAACTCCTGTCGCACCCGTTTCAAGACAATGTACTTGGATAACCACGGCAAGTGTTCTTTGGCGATCAGACGCTTTATGTCGCTGCACTGTAACAGAATCATAAAACACAGAAGGTTAATAAAATAAGCTGTTGACAGGATTGCTTCACTAACGCTGCAACGTTTGATCGTAATACGAATTAATGGAAAAAATTAAAAGAAAAAAAATCAAAATGAAAATATCAATTGCATTAGCATAATCAATGTATTCGTATGGATTCTTACCTTGGTTTCAAGATTCGTTTTACACAGGCTGTTGATAACATAACGAATTTCGTCTTGTACAGCTTTAGACGGTACGATTATCTCGTCATCGACAACCGAATTGGTGATCGCTGGAGGTTCCGATTTTGGCAACGCATCGGTGAGTGCGATTACTGGATCAGGTTTTGGCGTTTGCTGGCAAATAATCGCGTCTTGAGACCGCGATTCGCTTTCCTCCTCGCCGTTATCGGTTTCTGATATCGTTTGCTCGTCGGTGGCTCGTCGTCTAGTCGGCGGTGCAAGTTCGATCAAATCGTGCACCACGTCCTGCGCATAACATAGAAAAAATGGTTAGAACCAGTGGCGTGGATACAATTTTTTTCTGGGGGAGGGGATATTTAAGGGTAAATTTATAATATTTTTAGTATATCTTAATCCGACGTTCTATATAATATTATTACATTTAAAATTGTATTATTATTATGCCCCGTATTTAATGAAAATTATTTTGTTACTTAATTTTTAATGTATACTTAATCAGAGTAAAATGAAAAAATAATTTTACTATAATATGTAAATATTAATAAATAATCATTAAATATCATAAAAAAAAAAAATCTGGAGGCGTGGAAAACCCTTACACCCCCACCCTCCCTAAATTACTCCATTTTTTAGAACCAATATCTAAATGGTGTTTCGAACGAAAACGTTTATGCGTTTCGTTAGTTTTTTACACAATATCTTTGTTTGCATTCAAACGGTACCATCGGACGTATACGAATTGTATTAAACAAAGCATTATATCAAGTAGCAGTGTTGGGGTTTGATTTAAAGAAAAAGTTCAATAATTAATTCATTTAAATCGAATAAATCCGAATGATGAATTGATTAATATAGTTTAAAGTCTAATCAACGTCCACTATTCATCTATTTTTGATTTATTATATTGTTATTTAATTATTAAGATTTAATAAGTAATTAGTATTGTATTACGTTCTTTTTCAACATTTCAAACTTACCTCAATAATGTCCGGTAGAAAATCATCGACTTTATCAGTTTTTTCAAGCCGAACACACAGTTTCGAAAAGTTTTTCAATTTCGTTTTAAACCGATTAAATGCCATATAACTGAAATTGAATGCATTAGCATTTTGCGTATTCTTCAGATCATATAATATGTAAGTAATGATTGTTTTCAATGTATTTTTATCACTAAAAAAAAAAAAACATTTTTGTTAGTTTTTATTTATATCGATAGAATTTGATTTTTAAGCTTATGCAAATTAAATAACTTATAAAAGGCTACTTACGATATAAATCCATGCTTTAAAAATCCGCCTACAAAATTAGCCATTTTGAAAATATTTTGATCTGAGTATGATGAGAATAAATGAAAATCTTTGATCAAACGTTTCACCATGCTACAGATAATTTCCTACGCGAATAAAAATACATTGAGTTAGAAAAAGGAATATATATCGTAATAACGACTATAACTAATTTATCATGACAATTTTAACAGTATGATATCAGGCTGATTTAACTGTTGCATTTAATAGTGTTGTCATTTTATTTTTCATGTAGCGTAAAAAAAGTATCATTCACTTTCATAGGCGCAACTAAAAGGGCACAATATAATTTTTAGCACCACTAAGTTCAAATGTAGCACTCCTGTTTTTGTTTTCAGATCTATATAATCTATTACAGTATAACACCATTTAATTAAATTTTCAGCAATTTCAGCACCCCCAATATTTTGGCTCTAAATGCGCCCATGTTCACTTCTTTATTGTTGTAACTATTACAATTTGTGGCTCAAAATTCTCATTAAATACAAATAAGGCAAACTAACCATGTTATTTATATATTTGTATATATAACAATCTCGTGTCCACAGTATTTGTGACTACTCCTCCAAAACTGCTGAACCGATTTTAATTAAATTTTGTATATACATTTAGTAGGTCTGCGAATAGGTTTTTATCTATTTTTTATACTCCTAAGTGCTATTATTTAATAAATCGTAGTTTAATTTAATAATTTTTGATCCGGTCAATAACTGCACAATTGAAAATGTATTATTAAATGATACTATTAAAAAAACTATTAAAAAATGATTAAAAACTATTTAAAAACTATTAATTTTATTTTTGGTATTAAATGATGGGTATTGCATAAATATTAAACAACAAGATGCCGCGACAGGTGCCAAAACAAACAAGAATGTTAGTTCGAAGGATTATTATGCATATTGGTTGATGATTAGATGCGATCAGAACAACGTTATTCTACGATATCGTAAGCTTGATCAACAATTCATGGTCAGCATGTATATAAAGATAGAGAGCGAACGATTACGATACATGGGATTCAATCAAAAAATGGTGCGTGCGGAAGATTCTCAGAACAACTGTTAGATATCGGTGATGGGAAAGTTACTACAGATGAAACGGGATGCATACAATTACCGACCGATTTCTGCACAATCATTGATTCGCAAGATGCTCTCATTGACCAGATATTTCTCAATGTACACAGACAATACACAAATTATGAATGGCTGGCAGAAAGAGCAATTTTAGCAGCAAAAAATGTGAACGTCAACGAATTGAATTTCAAGATACAAAATTTGTTACCAGGAGACTTAGTGTCATACAAATCTATTGATACAGTTTGCGATGCTACTGAAGCTGTAAATTATCCAACAGAATTTTAAAATTCATTGAATTTACCAGGCGTGCCACCGCATAATTTACAACTGAAGGTTGGATCTCCGGTTATTTTGCTTCGTAATTTGAACCCACCACGATTGTGCAACGACACGCGATTAATCATTAAAAAATTCATGGAAATATGTCATCGAAGCCATCGTTTTAAATGGCAAATTCCAAGGTATATATATATATATTATTACCGTAAATCCCTATTACACCCACAGATGCGATAATACAATTTAAACGCCTTCAATTTCCAATTAGATTGACATTTGCAATGACTATCAATAAGTCTCAAGGCCAAACGATGTCTGCCTGTGGCTTAGATTTGAGCACATCATGTTTTTCACACGGACAATTATACGTAGCGTGCTCTCGAACCATCCAATTTGTTTGTGTTAGCAAAAGACGGGATAACAAAATATATTGTACACTCTGTTGCATTAAGGAATTGATATTATTTTTTACTAATATTGTCATAATTAGTGATATATATATATATATAATTTTAAAAGATTAATTTTAATAAATTATTAAGAAAATAAATGTTTGATGATTTTTCCTTTGTTATATTTCATTACCGTTCACAACACTCCATACCTCTTCCACTTATATACCACATCCTTACACACCTTCATTAAATTAGTTATTTTTTTCCAGCAAAATATTGTCTTAAAAATAATTTATATGACAAAACAACGTTTGTCGGGCCAGCTGGTATATATATCATATATGGATATACAGTTGAGTATTTACGTGTTCTATGGGTTAAAATATCCTCCAATATTTCTAAAACAAATGATTGTTGTAATGCTATGGAAGTTTGTCTACATGTAATCTCTAAATATATCCAATTATATGTAAATAATTAATCATTTTCGCCACACTCCAAGTTGCACAGAATTAAAGATTATTTTCGTCGTTACAAAGGATTAAGATTTATTTACGTAATACTATGGACAAATTATGTGTATTTTTTATATTACTAATATTATATTATATTTATATTATACTATTTATTATCAAGTCTTGGTAAACAATTTAGTATCATAATTATTATAAAATGTAATTAATTTATAATTGTTCTGTGTAGAAAACACTTAATAGGTCAGCCTTGCTTTCAATCAATCCAAAGGTTCATATTTAAAGTAATCAAGTATTGGACTAATTGGCATTAA
>NW_020272707.1:0-10376 GCF_003268045.1 Sipha flava
TTTTTCAATTATCGACTGTCTTACACATTGAATATTGTATAAATTATCCTTGTTTTTATCAACCAGACATCGGACATTTAAAAAATGAATCCAATCACTGCATAAGGTTAAATACAAACTGAATGCAATTGGATTTATGATTTTAATATTACTCAAATGGTACAGAATTAGTGGAATATTTTTACAAATTATGTCAAGATCTATAAATAATAAAATATTAATCTCATGACGCTCCACACTAATAGTTGGTGGTACTATTGTATTAGTCTTAGTATGAACTTCTTCGGCGTGGAATATATACCACGCCTCAACACGTTTTCGAAACATCAATTCAATTTCTTGGATAACGTTTAAAAATACTTCATTTAATATCGTGTTACAATTCTCTGTCTGTTGACAATCCGATTCGGTTATCATATCAAAATGATTTTTATTTTTCCATGCCATTCCTTGCTCATAAATTATCTGAATTAATCGAAAATTGATTGTACTCGTTTCGTTATTGTTATCGTTGTTCTTATTATATAACATATCAGTGCGGGTAATTTGTAATATGTATTGTTCTGGAATAAAATAATCACTTAAAATTGATACAAAATTATTATTATTACATTTAATCATATCTTTTTTATCAATTTTATTAATTAATTCGAATATATTTTTTATAAAGTTTACATCTTCCTCAATCGTAAATTTGCTATTAGTGGTAAGTAAACTTATTTTAGAAAGTTTTTTCAGTATTGCAATCTTTCTTTGAACTATTGTAGAAGATAATGCGTTATTGTGATCTTTATATTTAATGTATTCTTCGCGTGGATGACAAAGGTTCGAATGTAATGAAAATATTTTCCCGAAGTTTTCAAAAGTAGGTGAACACATGTAGATGAAATCGAGACATCGTGGAATATGAGTACATATTGTATGTACGTAGTCGGATTGAAATAGATCATTTATTTTTTGACCTAAATTAACCCCGATTATTTCAACGGCATTTACATTAAAACATTCATTTATGTAATAATTATTCATCTGTTTTAATACAAGAAATATATCATTCTTCAATTTATGAATATCTGAATGTTGAATTAATCCACCACACTTATAACCCACTAGTGTATCATGCATTTCTAATAAATCATTTTTTTCAATTTTACTGTAATATTGGTCCACGTGATAAACTAGATTTTCTTCCCAATTATTAACTAAGACTGGTTCAATCGGAGCATTTGCACTACTACTTTCAGGTAACTCATTTGTACTCACCGGTGATGCTGATACGTGGACTAATAATTGCATTCCTTGAAAAACTAAAAGCTTAAAAAAAATCATTTTATGTATTTATAGAATATACAAGTTTGCGATGAATGATTTCTGTACTTACTAAAGGATATACTTGATAAAATTGTTAGACTTCACTTTATATTATATTATTTATTGAATCGCCTCATTTGGAAACATTTAGAAACACATGATTATACATACAAAATATGAATAAACATAAGCAATTGTGAATTTTTTTACACACTACAACAAATAAAATATGATTGGTTTCATCGTCCATACTGTACTAAGATTTTTTTCATATATTATGTACTAGTTTACGAATGTAGAATTGTAAGAAATTTTGAATAAATATAAGACAATACGACATTATGAATCAATATTTCCCAATAATAAATTAAAAGTATCCGTTTGTTTATTTTTGATAAAATCGAATAATTCGACGGAAATTCAAATGCATATGATTATGACTTTCGATACAAAGGATGAAAAAAAAAAACCGAAAATCACACTGTGGTATATACGCTCATCATCAGAAGTATTTTTTCTAATGCTAAACATCAGTGGACTGCTTTTCTAAGGAATTACGACAATATGTAGAACAAACCAAATAGGTTACAATTGTTTTCAATGTTCGTATTATCATTCATCTAACCCAGAGATCCTCAAACTTTAATTCCGCTGTACCCCTTTTTATCATTAAACTTTTTCGGGTATCCCTTCTTAGTTAGAAAAACTGAAATAAATATAAAAGAAAACGAGCCGTCGCGGGACGCCTGGTAGATGTGATACATCAAAAATTTTTTTTTGTAATAATTTTTATTATAACCGCTTCAACAATAACAACCGTCCATTTAGTTCATTGTTTTTTAATAGGTATATTTTTAAATATATTTTAACATATTTTTTAATAGGTATAAATAAAATAATTAATTACTTATTAGTATTTGGCTTAGGAGTTAATATTCTGGAGA
Source organism: Sipha flava (assembly GCF_003268045.1). Lineage (NCBI taxonomy): Eukaryota > Metazoa > Arthropoda > Insecta > Hemiptera > Aphididae > Sipha > Sipha flava. The sequence continues at coordinate 2,256 of NW_020272707.1, forward strand.
CACTTAAAATTATAAACTCCATACAACAAAAAACAAGAAAAACCCTTTTATTGAAAAACTAATTATATTTCAGTATTACATATTTAGTTATCCACTGGTTAATAAAAAGTCTATTATTTGGTCTTTTTGCATTTTAAAAGAATTACAAATATTATAAATATCAGGTAGAAGATAGCATGCTTGTAGTAAACGTGTTAGAATTATTAAACAATAAAAATACCTACATTCAATTATGATGATAACTAAGAACGGCTCGCGGTACGGCAATTATTGTCGTGAACCCAGTTTCAATAGCGTCTATAATACGTAACTTATTCTCCCTGGCCCTCTCCGGCCATCCGTCAAACCAGCCGTACCATTTTACATGTTATGATTGAAATTTTAACTTTTTAAGGGATCCCTTTTTTTCGTAATTTTGTAATATTAGTTCAGAAAGATAAAAGGCTGGTTGATCAACAAATACATGAAATGCTTAAAAAGTTTCCTTTATACAAATATTTTTTGGGGTCCCATATTCATATTTTTCTACAACACAATAATGATAAATCTCACTTAACTGATCAACCTTTGAAATATTTTGTGTTGTATCAATTATAATGGGAAAAAAGGGAGCTCCTTCAATATTAAGCATTAACTCGGTTTCAACTTTATTTGAAATTAACTATATAAGTTCATTCTAAATTTTAAGACGTAGTTTATTTTATTATTACCCTGATAAATAACTTTTTCTAGTACTAGATCGTATTTTGAAAGTAGCTCAATAAAACAAATTAAATTACCCTTTTCACCTTTTCCACTACGAAGCTTTTCCATGTAGCTGCAAAAATTATGCTTCGCATAGTTAATGTAAGAGTAATATTTGAAATTCCCTCTAAAATCTAATGCCAAAATAATTTTTCTTTTTTTATACTCTGTTCTAGTTCATTGACACTTCATAGACTTATAACAAAATAAATTAAAAGAATATTGAGTTGCAATGACGGCCACCTTTTCCTTTTCCTCACGATTTCAAAGGTAAGCAATTGCGATATGCTTTATTGTTATTTTCGTTTTTCTGTATTATAATATAGTAATATCGCCAACGTCCTCAGGCTGGTAATAAAATAATCTATATAATCGTGGTCAGTCATTAAATTTATTTTGTTTTAAAGCAATTTAATTTTACTAGAATATACATTTTTATTAAAGAAAATGGTATTTATGAATTTCGCAATATTAGTGATTTTTTTTGATTATTCGATATTTATTCTTGGGCTGTATGACATAAGCGCCAATCTAATATTGTTACCTGTTATACCCTACATAAGACATAAACGCCAAAGGTGCAAAAGTGACAGCATTTGCTCCAAAATTAATATTTTATATAAGTATACTTATATAAAATATTAATTACTACCTATAGATAGTTATTTAAAAATTTAAAAAAAATGTCGATAATAAATTATAATATACATGCAAATCAATATAAAGTTAATAAATCCGTTGCTATTTTATAAAAAAATTTCGATAATAAATTATTATATTCATGCACATCAATATAAAGTATAATTTTATAACGATATAACGAAATAAGTACTAACAATATGTTATAACACAAATCTTGCTCACACTTGCACTGTCTATGTGACAATCTAATCGTAATCATATAATACATTTGACAATGAAGATTAAGCGTTTAGAGTTTTTGAACGATTTAGTTCTAAATTTAATATCTGTTATTTAATTTACAGATATCTAGAATTTTGGTGTTTTCGTACGATACGATTTTGTCGCTTTTGTGCGATACGACTAATTTTTATTATCTCATTTTGGCGCTTATGAACGTTACGATTTTGGCGCTTTTGTACGATACGACTTTTTTTTTTCTTATCTCATTTTTGCGTTTATGTCTTCCACCGTTATTCTTGATGGGCCAGTGGCCCATAACCCGTCATGCCACCCTATTGTTACGCCACTGCATTCATGGCAATCTAATTTGTCTCTTTTCTGTAAATGCTTTTTAAAATATTTGACTACAATATGGTTTCGCTTCGATAGCCTACCATTTTTTAAGTTTAAAAGTTCGGACTGTAAAAACAAGAAATGAGGTAATTAGCAACCGCAAGAGCCAAGAAAACATTACTGAACGAATAATATGATAATGATAATTTAATGTACTAACGTCAATAACAATACACAGTTTGATAAATTCGATAAAGATAAAATTACGTAGCTATAAATATTTTTAGAATTAGTACGTAACGGGTAAACAATTTACTATAATAAATGATAATAATTGAGATAATTGATAATCATGATAATAACTAAAAGAAACGCCTTATTTTTTTTTTATATATACCGTCTGTATAAAATAATTTTATACCACTGTCTAATACGAACTCACATCTCTATCATATTTTATTGCTTTTTTATAATTTTTTTAATTAAAAATAAAAATAAAATAATTGGCCCACAGATTAAATTTTCACCAGATCGGTATGCACGTATTGACGGCTGAAACCAGAGAAACTCACCAGTCGATGCTTGGATCCGGAAGTTATCTTAGATTATTTATTAATTTGTTTTAAAGTAATTAGTATATTATAATTTTTTTTTTTTTTTTATTGATCTTTTTAAAAATTCGTCTGCAATGGTTTTACCAGTAAGTTACAATTTTACTATTTTTACTATGTATGTATTGATTTAAAAAAAAAATGTTAATATCATAATTCATGCATTGTAATAAACTTTACGCTGTAAACTGCAAAAAATGCGTTGTTAACTGATATTAAGTATAAATACAAATTTTGTACGCTGAATTTATTTATCACATGATTGTAGTATCAACTGATAACAAGTGATATTCTTCGATATGACTGTAATAAATGTTTACGGTTTCAATCAGTTTTTACCCAAACTATTTGTTGCCATTGCGTCAATCGAATCATTTTAAATTTCCCTTACAAGGGAATCGCTTATATACACCAATGGTTCTGGTATATTGTATATGAGTAAGTATTATTAGTAATTGGTAAATATTACTTGAAATTAAAAAGTTTAAGCAAACACATCTTATGATATTCTACATATTAAGGAATAAATGAATACAGTGCATACTCATCAGTATTGTGCTTTAGATGAATTTATCTAGATATTTTATCTAGTTAGTCGTAATAGTTAGCTAGTCATAATATGGGATTACTAGTTAATGAAGTCAAAACAAAATATATGTTTATGTCAAGGCAGGTGACTCAAAAGAATAATATCAAGGTAATTGGATACTCATTCGAACAAGTGGAAGAGTTTAAATACCTGGGTGTAAATATTAACGAGAAAAATAATATGCACAACGAAATCAAGATTGGAATTTGCGCAGCGAATAGAAGCTATTACGCTATGAAAGAGATGTTCTCATCAAAGCTTCAGTCGCGGCGAACGAAAGAGAGGTTATATATTACATATTTGCGCCCCATAGTAACGTATGCATGTGAAACATTTGCAAGTACAAAAGGAGATGAAGAAAAACTCTCAAGTTTCGAAAAGAAAATTTTGAGGAAAATTATGGGCCAGTGTATAATGTGAATTCAGGGATATTCAAAAGAAGAAATGACAAGATACAAAGACTTTTTAGCAACCCAAATATATGTCAATTCATTCGTAGTAAGAAAATAGAATGGGCAGGCCACGTGTGGCGAGCAGAAGAATGCCTCATACGGAAGGTTATGGTAGGGAATGCAATTGGAAAAGAACCCCTGAGGAGACCACGCCAGAGATGGTTTGATTCGGTGAAGAGAGACCTGTCAAAAATAAACAACACCTTCAACATCAACATGGCAACGGATAGGGATCAGTGGAGAAGGATTGTGGAAACGGCAAAGGACCTTAATGGTCCGTATTAACACGCCAGAAGCTGAAGATGTCATCTAGATAAAAACTTCTTATCGTTATCTTATCTAGATAAAAAATAAAATTGACATCTAATTTTCATCTTGATAATTCACAAAATCTGTCGCTAATCATTAGTAATAACTAGTCTACAATTATATCATTCCATATAAAATAAATAACTAAATAAGAAACTTAATTTGTATATTTACTAGCAAAAATTTGTTAAAAATTGTTTTACTAGCATTTATTATTAATTATGAACAATGTCAATTTATTATGTATATAGACATATATTATCTACATCAGTGGTTCTCAATCTTTTTAGGACCGTGACCCAAATTTTCTTCTAAAAATCTATCACGACCATAGTTTTATATTTACAGAATCAATAAAAATAATTTAAAAAAACAAATTTTTTCTATTTTATTACTTATTTACTTCTTTATAATAATAATAATAATAATAATATATTTATATTAATAATAATATAATATAATATAATGTATATAATATAATACTTAATTTATAATTAGGCGTATGTGATGAATGTGCTTGTTTCTTACAATCTGTATAATTAAAAAAATTTCTCGCGACCCACAGTTTGAGAAACGCTGATCTACATACATATACATGGGAGGTAAGAATTATTTGTAATTTCATAGTATGGTCCATACGGAGAAGTCTCATGCCCGTATTACTATTGTTTTGTGGTATTACGAACGCCGAAAGAGCATTTACAAGAATATATTAGAACCAGAGATAACGCACCATAGGTCTACGAGTTTATCATCGTAAACTGGTTATTATTGCTCCATCATCATTCGATCGCCGTAAATTCAATATTTATATATAAATTATGTCCATTGTTCATATAATCATGTGCTCTATATAATTGTCATTACTGGACCCCGATTCTATGAATTCGTACTTTGATGTGTCTACATAATATTATTGTACAACAAAATAAAAATTAGTCGTGATACTCCGTTATTTATTAAAAACTTGTACTGTACGCAGCGCACTCTCATCCACAACGCGTTCAGTGTTTATCGTCAGACCGTCTTCATGTTTTTCATAATTTTGTCTGACTTTCAAATTTTTTTTATTGGTGAAATATTTTATATTTCGAAATGGATCATTACATAATACAAACATTATCCAAGTTAAAGAGTTACAGACAATACATACAAACGGATAAAAACGTTAATGCCTTATAAAATATCTAGATAAAAATTATTTTATCTATCTATATCTTGATAAATTCTATATCTAGATATATTTTTTTTTTTATCTAAGCACAACACTGATACTCACATAATACATGAGAGGATCGCGACAGCAACGTGAGCTATTTTTTCAGAGCATTTATCATGGCTGAAATTAATGATGATTTCATTGTCATCCTCTGTTTGATATCACTAAATAAAATTTAAAATCTATAAATATGATACAGAATTTAAACTCTGACGATATTAGCTCTATTAATGTTTACAGTGAAGTAGAATATTCGTTATTTTTCAATTTACCTTATGTCTTTGCAGTGTCATCGGATAAGAAGGCATGGGAAATTAACCTATCGGATATAATGCGGACAAAACTACGAGTATAATTTGAAAAAAAAAATGAAAAATAGTTCCTGTGCCACAGGTCTTGATATTCTCTTAAATGTATACAGTACAATAAATTTTATGCATTTTGAGTCCTCAATTTTTCTAAGCTGAGGTCCCTTGACAGTGCAGCTGTACATCGTCAAAACTCAGTATCTGTATTTTTCATAATTCGATATGAAAATGATTTTTGTAATGTAATGCGGGCCGCCATCTTAACGTCAAACTTATAATTTGAGACTACATAGTGTTATCAAGGAAATGCGTAATATTCAAATTAAATCGACAAAATGGTATTTTTAGTTTCCATTCAGCTGTATTGTAGATACTGTGTTTTGAAATTTGTGTAAGAAATAATAAAATCCTATCACATTTAATTTTAAACACAATAAGTGTAAATAATATTTGTTAAATAAAAATTAAGGCCATTTAAGGGCGTATTTGAGAGGGTTGAGAGGGCAATGTCCTCCCCCTAAATCTATATTTTGTATTCAAACATTCTGAAAAATCATTAATCTTTTTTTATCTTTAGCTAAGAAGTGGCTTAGTGAGAAATCGAGTTACCTTATCCCTCCTAGAATAAAATCTAAATACACCCCTAACTGAACTAGCAAATGTTTCAATTATTTTATGAATGGAGTATTTTCACAAACTCGTATGACAGTTTCAATACAATAACAAATTAAAAAATGCTTATTTGACACAAATTTATTTTGAACAGTATTGAATTTCTATTTAAATGCTCAGTTAGTAAGAAATTTATATTCTCAGGTATAACTGAAATGAGTTTATCAATAATTCCTTTTTTTTATTGAGGTTAATTTCTCTATGTTGGGTAATAGTTTTAGGGACATATGTATTAATATCATTCAAAAAAAATTTATAAGAAGTCTTAAGTATGGCTCCATTAAAATCTGATCAATACTAAAAAAAATGGATGCTAATAGTTATTGTGTTTCAAATTTGAAATTCACTATGCTTGAAATATATTTTCAGTTGATTTCAATCATTACAAATTCAAAACATAGTATTTACACTTCATGTAGATACTGGGTTTTATTATTGTTTTTATTATTTTAAAAAATAAAATATTTTAGTTACTGTGTGTTAATTTCTGAAATAATTGTCTGTTTCCAAAGTGAATGTTATATAAAAATATCTGCAGGTTTTGATATCTAAGAATATATAAAAAAGTAAATTTTGATAAGAATGTTGTTTACTGTGTTTTGACGATGTACAGCTGAGTGTTGATCACCCATAGTCCCACTTCTAATTACGGCACATTTTGGATGCTGGAATAGTTATAATTCTTTTTGAACATAATTTTTTATTGTGTTATAATACCAGAACATGAAGTTCAGTGTCGTATATAGAAAAAATCAGTTATATAATATAATATTTATATATATACTATATTATAATATAATATAATTATGTAGTAATATAGATATAATATTTACCTATTTGATATTATATATTAGTGATATTTAGGCTTAGGGACTTCTAGCATTTGTATACTTTTTTTAATTATTGTTAAATGTAGCAGAGTGCGAAATAAATTCGTTTCTCGGTGCCATGATATTGAATCTAAAATTTGAATGTGCATATTTTTGCATATTTGATAGATTTTTTAGGAGAGTGCATATTTTAAAATTTTTATGCTTATTTCGCATATTTTGACAAGTTTTTCAAATTTAAAATTAATAATTATAGACACATATTACCGAAGTTCATATGTATCCGAAGTTCATGCCCTAAAAAATGCCTAAATAAGCATGCATATATGCACTTAATATTGGCAAACATGCTTTGAATCATGCTTTAAAAGGTTAAAAAAATATGCATTTATATGCTTTAAATATCTAAAATTATGCACTTAAAAAATACATAAAAAAATCAAAAATAATTTTTGAAATAACGTGAATTATCCATTTATTTTTTTATAGCTATATTTTATTTTTTTATGTCACGATTAGAAAAAATAGATTTTAAATACTATTTAATACTATTCTTAAGCCTTCATGAACTGCGTGTAAGTACGTTTTGTCAGTAATTCATTTTAAATCTGAAACTTTTGAAACTAATTTATTCAATAAATTTACGAGTATCAAAAAGATAAGAAAATAAAAGATAATATAATTTCTATTTTTAATTTTATTTATATTTTCCATTTCAATTTTTAATAGATTCTAATAGAATGTTGTATAATATGCCCTATAAAATAGAAATATGCATAAATAAGATTTCACATATTTAACCGTGGTAACTTGAAATGGATTTCTATGTCATCTAGCATTAAATACAACTTTGCAAGATTGATATGCAAATGCATAAACTTATAAGCCCTGTATACAACAAAATATACATATTTCAAACGATCTACAAAAAAAATGTCCTAAAAGACTTAATACTTCCAGTAATACGCTATCTGCAAATTACCTCTCTTATCTCGTTATAATTTTTGTGAAAGTATAAATAATACTATACACCCGTATCGATCGTAACCCGCTGGATATTGACCGGATGTCGATAAAGATAATAGTCGATATAGAATTATAGAACATTTATTTAGTTCAGTCGACTATTATCCGTCATTGTTTTTGCGTCTCGGAAACTCGCAACATCGAATCATACGTAAGACGTCATG
>NW_020272708.1:0-7347 GCF_003268045.1 Sipha flava
CCGCAATGGACACACTGGACACGGAATCCGACATGCTATCTGATTCGGAATATTTTAAATACGCGGAATCCATCTCAAACAATTTTTTTATATACGAAATATATTTGTTATGATTAAAAGAAAATTTAGTTAGATACAACAGTAAACGTTTACTGGGACGACTGATTAAATATCACAGCGATGTATTATAAGTCAATAAATATTCGTCGAAATTGATTGCTACAGTTACGACGACAATGATTACAAATATTATTTCAAATACCATTATTGAAACTGGCCATCATATATAAATATGTCTTGTCCGATTAATACTATAAGGCACCCTTCATAATTTTGATCTCAATGATCGCGTGTCCGATAATTTTTTGAATTTCCTAATAGTTTTCTAAATAATAATGAAATACTGACGAAAAGTTATAAAAAAAGACGGCGAAGTTCATGACATAATGGATTTTGACAAAATCAATCTATTTTCTTCGTCCTAATTCAAGGGGCAAAAGAATATTAGGACTAGACATTTTCACTGAATGATTATATAACCATTGGCGTATTTAGGAATTCCAGGATAGGGCAACACATATTTAGCCGATCAAACATCACGCCTACAAAAATATCTTTCATTATTATTATGTTTTATTTTAACAATGTTTATATATTATAAACCATAGAACCTTACATTATATAATATATATAATGCAGTCACAAGGTAAGATCGACAGAGAAAATGTAATAAAAGGCTAAAATATACAACATATTTTCTCCGTTATGCCACGAACTCAAGATCTACAGTCTATAGGCGCTACTAAGGGGGGGGGGACAAGGGGAGCTTAGTCCCGTCATAAATATTCCACGTTTTACATGACATACCGCATACATTATATTTAACTCACAATTTTGCCACATTCAAAAAAAGACACATTGCAGTAAATCCAACTTGGCTCAGAATCTAAAATATATTAACATAGTATATAAGAGTAGGGGTAATCTATAGATTATTTTAATTTTTGAATGGAGGGCTGTAGCCCCCTCAAATTTTTACCCTAGTTGCGTCTATGGTTATATGTATAACTTACTTTACATAATTTACTAGTTTAAGTTTAAATTTTAATTATTAATGATATTTTTGATTTGTTATTGTAATTTTATTGTTAATTTTATTTATAAAATATTGCTTAATTATGTTTTCTTCCACATTTTATATAACTACACTTATTAATTTTTACTTTCTATATTTTTGTATCATGTTGTTTTTCCACATACATTTTATACATTTATATAATGCTAAATTTAAATGTTATTTTTAATAATCTTAAGTTGAAAACGTAAACACAATTACTATATTATTTTTCTAAAGGGTTTAAATACCTGTTTAATATAGTATAATAATAATAATTTAAAAAAATATATAATTTATTTCTTTAAATTTCTTATAAACAACATTTTATAAATACTATATTTTTTTGTGGATAGTTTTTAATAATTTCAATTTTTTGCATGTGCTATTAAAATTTGTTCAACGTGCCATATTTGGCACCTATGTCATTGGTTCGCCATCCCTGATTTAGAGTATCATGGATTAATTTAAGTTTTCAAGTTTCTTTTAACAATTCCTCTTACTCAAATAACGTGTGAACGATTGTTTTCTAAACTTAAAATTATAAAACATGTTTCAGAAGTTGTTTAACACAAGATAATTTGGAATCATTGTTTTTGATGAACTGTGAAAGGAAATTGTTGGCTAGCATTAGACTGGCTCAAGTAATTGACTTAATGTGCGATTAAAGTACAGAAATGTTAAGAATATTGAAGGTTTAGTTTTTAAATATTTTACTGAACTATTTGTATATTATTTCACTTGTATTGAACTATTTTTTGAGAACATAATATTCATATTTTATAATGTACATACAAAGTACAAATGGTTTACAATGTTTTACAATTTATTTTTAATTTTTTAATTTTTAATTTACAATTTATTCAAGATCACTTAAATAAAAATAATTATTTTAAAATTGTTGTGTATTTATTTATTTTTATAGAAATTAAATCAAAATGTAGATTTAGTTTATTATTTAGGTTCATGGTTATTTTATAGTTTTGTCTTAGTTATTTCTTATAAGAAATGGGTAAACAACCTGGCTATTGTTATAGGTACGTCGTTAGGTTGTATGTAAGTAAGTGGGCTCTAATTATATTCAGTTTCCCGGTAGGGCAAATGGACCCAGTACGCGCCTGGTTGTATTAAAATTAGGTTCAATAAATTGGAAAGACTACTGATTATTCAAATGATTCGTTAATGAATCATATATTGGCTATATTTGATATTTCATAATTCCTAATTTATAGAATAAATATTAAAATAAAAATCTCAATGCTTGTACTACTCAGGAGTAGGAGTTAATAACTTTATCTGTTGTCTACTCGCGTTAGAACCTCGTGTAGTAGTGACGTGTTAAGCGAGAGTGCATGTAACATTTAGTTTAATACATTGAACGATCAAATATGTTTATTACGTAGTTAAAATATAGTATTCGATTGCCAGGTGTTTATTTTGTCTCGATGCAACGTTTTTTGTAATACCAATAGGCACTCACTTACTAAAAAGTAATGAAGTCAAGTTCTATTTTAATATATTATCTAATGAATATATAAATATAAAACTCCATTCATTGCTAGAATTATAACATAATATAAACATAATACATTTCTAGGTGGTTATATATACAGTATTTTTTGTAAGCTTTTAAGTGCTGTACTGGTAAGTTTTTACTATATAAAACACTAACTATTATTATATTTTTCGGCTTTGGTTATTGTTATAGGAAAAATTTGTTTATTATTTCATTTAAATACTGTTTCAAAAAATGAGACTTTTATTAATTAAACGATACTAATTAGTTCTAATGAAAAAAATAATTTAAAAGCAATACACAATGGCGTATGTAAGGAGGATAGAGGGGGGTTCAAACCCCTCATTAAAAAATCTCAATTAATAAATAAATAGGTTATAATAAAAATAATCATTACCTAAATATAATCCTCTTTCCATAAATAATCTTTACTTATGCCCTTGGCAATACATACTTAAAATACTTATATAATTATGTTATGCCGTTGTTGTTATGTAAATAGTTTATATAATGCATTTTATTACTCCGCGAGTGTTTAGAAATATTTAGTTATTAATAGTCAAATATATGAGAAAATCTACAATTAAAAAAAAAAAAAAAAATTAAATCATTCTGATTTGTTAAATCTAAAAATAATCAAAATAAATTAAGATAAAATGTATTTATTCTAATATTATAATTATGAGAAAAATGGACGTTGTACTGTGCATTGATTTTTTTTTTTATAATAATAATAATTTATTTTTATTTTCGAGCAGCACTTGATATTCAATAACTCTTATTTTATACCACACTGTCAAAATATATAATATATTATAACACGAAAAAAAAAATCATCATTTTTGAAGAAATAAATATTTATTGAGGGCCGCGTGTTTGAGACTACTAGTTTAAAACAATATATTTAAAATAAAAATATTTTTGTAACATCCATTCTATACTTTGTTTGCTGAGAGAATGCAATTGGGCGGCGACCAAAACTCGTCTATTCTTGCGCATTTCCATCACTTTTAAGCGTTTACTCACATATCGGCAGCCATGTGGTGGGGAAAATTAGAGTTTGAGATGATAGAGCAAACTCACTGAAAAGTGGTGAAAATGGAAGTATAAATATAACATTATTGTTATAATATATCAATATAATCACTACTAAAAGGGAAGAGTGGAAAATTGCAACAAAAGATTGAATACAAAAGAAGAAGAAGAAGTAATACTAATAGAATTCAAGTAATACTTTCAAGAATAATCAGTTAAATTTTTCTAGTTTCATTGGTCAAATAATATGATTGAGGTCCACAGCCAACTGTCCAAACAGACCCAAAAACTCACCAATATTCCTTTCATAGAAATCATTGAACAGCCCGATTCCGTAAGGTATCGATATGTATGCGAAGGTAGAACTGCTGGTAATATATTCGGAGTCAATTCTTTATATGATAATAAAACATATCCAACAATAAAAGTAATGGATTTTTAAATCAGTAAGTTATTTGTCACCATAATAGTATGGATATTATGTCATTTGGTTACAGATTAATGGTTATCAAGGTAAGGTCCTAGTTATAGTATCTTGTGTTACCAAAGACAAACCATATAGACCACATCCATTTAAACTTGTGGGAGGAAAACATTGCAAAAGAGGAATTTTCAAGGCTGAAATCAATAACGAGTCAATGACTTTGAGCTTACAAAATGTTGGAATTCAATGTGTAAAAAGATCAAACGTAGATGAAGCACTCAAAGAGCGCGAGAGTCAACGAATTGATCCATTTAAGAGTAAGTTAATTATTAATGTTGGTAAAAATTCGGTTGAAAAGATAAATTAAAATTGATTACATCTATAATTTATTAAAAAAAAATGATCATTTATTCTTAGGAAATGTAATACTAAAAATTTCAGATTTCCTTTCAGAAACCTATAAACTATAATTTATAATTGTTTGTGATTTTTCTTTAATATTTATTTTAAGTGTTGAAGGAAATTTAATTTGTATGACTTTTCCTGTTCTAGTAGCGTAATATCGTATTAATCTTTCTGTTGTAATAATTAGTGGTATTTTTACCCAGAAACATGTCATATTTTATTTTAAAAATGTATGATTTAATTTTCTGTAAACAAAACACATATGCATTTAAATATATATAAATATTATTATATGTGTCTGTCCCGTTCAAATAAAACGGTTCTTAATGAGTCATTTTTAGTACCATACTAATATTATCCTATTGAATATTTTACTACTCATTATTTCAACTCAAATTCGACTAATAATAAGCAAATCTGTGTTTTTTATTTTATAAAAATAATGTATCTATGTAAAAAAAATTATAAGTAGAAAAGTAAAGTACGTTAGTTGTACCTATCTTATATTTATAATGTTTAAAAATTACTCGAATAATTTTTTATTCGAATAATTGAGTTTGACAATTTTTAGAATACATTTATTACATTTGATCTGAAATCACCTGAAAAGAGTAACAGACTACCAACGTATAGTTTGTAGTTGTTTTTTACATATTTTAGTGTCCTGTTCAAGGTCTTAAGCATTTTTTCAGCTCTGTGGCCAAGGACGATTGATTTTTAATGTTGCGCACTGCATCTGGATTATTTCCCATCACTGTTGGCATTTCTTCGACAATTGGCGTTGTTGGTCATTTGCTCTGCATGGTTTATTACGAACCAACGTGCATGTCTTTGCTCCAATCGTCGTTGTTCATTGCGTTTAGTTCGTGTCTCTTGTGCAATCGCGCCATTCTCACACGTACATTCATATTACCGGTTTGAATTTGTTCGTCTGTTATTTACTCTCTTCTATTTATCATGTTTGTAGCTACATTGAAAAAATATTAAAAAAAAACATAGAGCAATTTTTTAAATTTTTTTAACTTTATTTACATATAAATAATATTATTACTTATTACAATAACAATGTGTGATATATAAAATTTACAGATATTTTGGATTTTAGATTGGATATTAGACACTGACCGCCTATATAATAGGTATACAATTAATACATTTGGGGTGGACCACCCTTAGCTACTTAACACCTAAAGGTTTGAAAATAGTTAGGAGCTATTCACAGACCTACTAAATATACACAAAAAATAGTATGAATATCGGTCAAGCCGTTTCGGAGGAGTTCAATAACAAATACTGTGACAAGATAATTTTATTTATAAAAGATAAGATGTATAAAGTCTGGTCAAAAACAGGGTTTGGAAAAAAACAGTTTTTTCATTTTAAACAAAAAAACCGTTTTTCATTAATTCCCATTTTTTTTTTTTTTTAAACGAAATCATTTTTCTTTTTTTTCAATTGTTTTACACATGTTTTAAATATTTAATCATTTTATAATAAGAATTGTTATAATTTACTTTTAAAGGACGATGAGAAATGACACATAGAACAAAAATAATGTATGTTATTATGTTGCAATATTTATTTTCGAAGCTGGTCTTAATTTGGGATATCGAGGGAATCTATGTAATCAACACGAGATAATAGTAATCAGTATCTTACAAATGCATACATGTAATTTAAATTAGTAAATAATTAAATACTTCAAATACTACTAGTAGTTAGTTTGAATGTTGACAATTACTTGTAGTTACATATTTGTCTATCTTCTCCATACCGAAGAGAAGATTTAAAAAACATGGTATATAGCTAATGTGTAAAAAATAGGACATGCAATAAAATCCACGTTTTTATAAATTTTAATTATAATTTACCATCAATATTAATTAAAATAATCAGTGGCGTAAGAAGCCTCGCTAGAGCCCCTATAAAACTTAGAAAAATCTCTTTTTAACCAATTAAAATTTGATGTTGCGATATTTTTTTTACCTTTAATTTTAATAATTTTTTTTAAGTATACAATTTATATTTATAATTTATTATTACAGTGTTAATTTTTAACTTGGAAAATTTGCTTTTATCGCTTTATAACTAGTAAATTCGTCGATAATTTCTTCATATGAAATCTTTTATTTAAATGCTCTTGTGTTATTTTCATAATCTCATCATTAAATTACACGTAGTGTGTAAAAATAGACAACATCTATGTACTTCAAAAAAGCATATTGAAAAATGTTCGATTTGATTGTAGGATAAAAATACGAATTTCGTACAATTTTGTGCCCCTTTGCAATTCGCGCCCCTGGCGTAGGCACAGTTCGCCATACCTTTGCTATACCACTGAATATAATTAGTTGTTATTACTTATTTACAAGGCTGAAAACAAATGGAATTTGAATAATATGTGGTATTTTTTTTTAAGTACTCAAAAAATTTATTAAAAAAATATTTTTAAACATATGATGTAAAAAACATTTTAAACATTTTGTTTTATACACATAATATTTAATTTCAATTATTTAAAACATGTTTAAATCAAATGTTTTTAAACAAAATGTTTATAACTGCGAACCCAAAAATCATTGTTTTAACAAATTTATCGAAAAAATTTACAAAAAAAAAAAAAAAAATAAAACACTGAAGGTGAATGATTAAAATTGAAAATACATTTTTTTAAGGAATTCTAAATCATTATTAGCAATGAAACTTACCATGTATGTTTTCCTTCCAATTATACTTCTATTAATTTTTGGAAAACTGTTACGAAAACAAATATAATATTGAGATCCGTAGTTAATTTTCAATCCTAATATATATATATATGTTACGGTTAAAGTACGAATACCGGTTAAACCT
>NW_020272709.1:0-5959 GCF_003268045.1 Sipha flava
AAAATAAAAAGACTAATCATGAGTGAAATGTATTATTTACTTACTGGTATAGGTACTAACTGGTTTACCCACTGATTATTAATACACGGTGAATAGGAATTGATGAAATAAATTAAATTACATCAAAGGAGTGTCTCTGAATATCTGTTATCTGATTGATCTTCAAGAATCATCTTTTATCGCAAAACTCAATTCTATTTTTGGCATTATCAGGCATGGAACTACAATTTTTTCCTGGTTGGGAAGGGGCAGAGTGGGACGAATATTTTTTTATACATGGGCTAAGGTTTTTTTTTTAACAAAACTGAGGTTTTTTAAATGAAATATAAATATTTCCGTAACATATAACATAATTTAGCTATTATTATTTTCGAGACAAACAACCACTATTAGATGAAAACGAACAAATGGTAATAAATCATAAGTACATGAGTAAAATAATTTAGTAATACAATTTAAAGTTTATTTTATACTTAAAACTTAAAACACAAATCTTCGAAAATACGAAAGTATTTACATAAATTATAAATTTTAAAAATGTATATTTCATAAATTCTTTGATATATCTCTTTTAAAAATAAAGATTTATAACTTTATTATATCATACATATTTTTAAACTTTTTTCTGGTAGTGCTAGAGCCTCCCTCGCCATCCCTCAGCCCCGTGTCTGGTCATTATTGTTTATTGTTTCTACGACCGAAAAAAAAAATCTGTTATTAACACATATTTTACGCACGAAAGAAAAAGAAAATATTGAAATATATATTAGTCACGCTCACGACGCGACACGTAGCGGCAAAATTATACCAATCATACTACTAAAATAGAGCGCGCGCATTTACCAGTACTATATAAAATCGTCACCAATAATATATAATATATTCAATTTTACATGTAAGAACATAATATATTAGCGGAATAAGTGAAGAACATTCGGATAATATCGATCCATCTTTTAATCCGTCGGAAATCAAAAGGAAACCGATTGTTATCATTAAATTGTACATCGTCGCTGCGGCGAGCTGCATGTATCGTGTAGCTACCGAAATGCATATAAACAGATACGCTAACATTTTTTTTTCTGACAGCGCAACAAGTCTACTATTAGTATTTCATTATAATATATTATTGATCAATATTTTATTGACTTAATAATTCTTTCAGAATTTTTTCTTTCTTTTTTGTATTTCTTTCATTTTTTCTTATTCGTCAATATATTATTGATCAATATATATTATTGATTTAATAATTCTTTGAGAATATTTTTTTCTAATTTTTTCAGTTTTACTTATTATAAAGTAAGGTATAAAGATGAATACTTTTGCAAAGACCAATAGTAAGTAATAATATCTCATGAAACAATTATGATTGTGAAAGATTTTTGTCATCGTTTTTCGTGTGCAATTTATATTTAGACTCTGAAGCTTTGGAAAACCAGTCGAGAGATATGGGTGCAGGTGAAAACTGTTACCCAAGACCTGTAAACGGACGACGAGTCACTTATCCTGAGCAGTCGTCGTTCCCCAGAGCATTCGGTCAACGGCCGACCTATCAAACCGGGAAACCAGTAACAGTGACCAATTACATTATTTATACGAACATTTTGACTGAGAAACTAATTGATTTTAGACTTTTACACCGTCTGCGTACAACGCTAACAAAAGCACCGGGAAAACGAACGGAAAAGTTATTAATTACTACCTTTCAAAGAACAACGAAGTTAAACTTCAAACTTGTGAAAACGCGTGGGTTCCACGGTGCTTGAAGCAAAATATTGCAAGTGGTTCACCGGACGGTAACAGCACAGAGGTAAATGTAGATTACGCTTTCAATAGAAAAATCTTTCCAATACAAACGCGAGATAGACAGCCGTTCATACTGATCATTTGATATATATTATACATTTGTGCACGAGTATCTACATTATTTATAAAAATTTTGTTGAAAAAGGAAATTCGGAAGAAATTTATGGCAATCCTCAATAAGATTTCGCCGGAAAATATGAACGTGTTGGCCGAGAGCATTACATCTCTGCCAATCGATACGGACGATAAATTGAAAACCGTAATTGATCTGTTGTTTCAAAAGGTATTTCGGAAAATCAGGACATTCATGATACATGCATACGTTTTCATGACGTTCTGAATGTCGTGTAAATGTTCAGACCACGCCACGGCAATAAACGATTTTCATTTTTATTTTCGAAATATAGGCGATAGTTGAACCGAATTTTACCCCCCAATATGCGTACATCTGTACTGCATTAGACGAAAGTTTTAAAAAATCAGAAAATAAAAAGGATAAAACTACGTTTATAAAATTATTGACGAAGTGCTGTAAAGAAAGGTTTAATGCAATGAAAGTCCATGAACAAAATTTGGCTAAGAGTCTTGAAGTGATTAATCAATGCAAAGATCAAGTAAAGCCAACATACCGAATCTATAATATTACGCTCTTACTGACACCTAATTCTTTTTTTTTTTTTTTATCGACTGCACATATATTTTACAACTCGATTGTAATGTTGCAGGAAGTAAAAAGCAAACTGCAGTCCGAGTACGACCAGGACGAAATGGTCCACAGGAAAAAGTCCGTAGGAAATTGCCGGTACTGACCAATGGAATAAGAACGAAATTAATCTTAATGGTTTTAAACGATGTCGATTGATTTTCAGGTTCATGTGTGAATTACACAAAGTTCATATAATTTCCAACGGGACACTAGAAGAGTGTATAAATTATCTTCTGAAATGTACGAACGAAGAAACACTGGAATGCGCATGCAATATTTTAAAGCACGCAGGAAAGTCTTTAAACACTGTAAGAATAATTTCATTATATCAGTAATATAATTTGAAACATTCTAGTTCAGTTATTTTTATAAACAATTAACGCTGTCGTCTAAAAATGCTGTTGCAATCAAACACTGTTATATCATATGTTTAATCATAATTTTTATTATAGAAAGTTGCGTTCAGAAAACTAGAAGAGTATAAATCTTTGGTGAACAAAACAAAAATTTCATCAAGAATTAGATTTATGATATTGGACATTATAGAACTGAAGGAAAACGATTGGGTACCACGGAATGCCCGTACAAAACCGACATTATGCCCTAACAAAGTGGTTACAAGCGTGAGAAAAACAGATTATAGACCATCCACGAATGTGCAGTACAAACCTGCAGTATTGCCAATGGTAAAAAGTTAAATTTTTCATTTGATAATAGTTTACTTAAAGTATGTATAATAATTTATCATATTTTTATTAATAAATCGCTCAAAAATCAAATTATTTTCAAAAAATTTCAATCGAAATTCAAAAAGTAAATGTTTGTTTTCAAATATATAAATCTAATGTATTAGGTAACCAAGATACTAGTTTTTCGGTTAGTAAAATAATATAACTTTCTTTTTATTATAGGACGATAAACGCGTGAATACAATCGGTCATAACGATTCGTCATCAGCAATGTGTGTTAGTGATGCGAATAATGTTAAAAAATCATCAGTATTGGCATGCGTACGATCCGATTCCAGTTCTACCAATACTGGAATATACTATCAATCACTGAAAAACGAAAATACTGGAGTACAAGTAACTTATATTGATGGACCGCGATCTATTTGTGTAACATAATTCTCTAACTTGTGGTGCTATTATTCGATTAGGAGATCCGAGAAAAATATCAATTCATTCTCGACATTATTACTAAAGAAAATATGATTTCGTCGGCGGAAAGCATGACTTTACTGCCCATCAATTCGGATGCTTGTCTGACAAGTATTGTTGAATATTTTTTGAAAAAGGTATATATTTTATATTTTTTTTTTTTTTTTTTTTTTTTTAACTCATATATTATATGATGATTTCATAATATTTTGTGTTTGTGTAGTATGCCTATTATTTTAAGACTAGTAAAAATGATTTAGTATTTTTAAACTTAATTAGGCTTTAGATGACCCGTCATTGACACGAGATTACGCACATGTTTGTTTGGCAATAAAGAACAAGGAAATCCAGTCGGGAGACTACAAAAAAATAAATACTTCGTTTACGAAACTTTTGATAAACAAGTGCAAAGACACGTTCGAGTCTATGTTCGACCGAAAAAGTATTGCGGCCAATGAGCGGAAAGAAATTGAGTCTTGCAAAAATAAAGTATGAATACCAATAAACAACAATATTATTTTCTTGTTGATTTATTATATTATGCGGTTAGTTTCATTAAAATTGATATGTATCGTTACAGGAAACTAAACGCAAACTTCAATTGAAATCTGATGAAAATGAAACAGTTCATAAAAAACGTTCAGTAGCAATTTGCAGGTAACTAACTACTTACTAAATCTGATAATTTTTCGAATGGTTATAAAAATTGTGGTCGTATTACTTCCAGATTCATCTGCGAACTTCTTAAAGTGAAAATTTTGGTACCATCGATTTTAGAAATGTGCTCGGCGAGACTAATAAGTAGTCCAAAAGAATTATCTGTCGAATGCGTATGCGTCATACTGCAACACGCCGGGAGTACAGTTAATCATGTAAGATTCGTTAGATATTATATGTTGAAAACGTTTATATTTCTCATACGTTAACAATACAATCATAGAGTGGCGTGTTGGAGAGGCTGCAGGAGTACTCGACTGCGCAAAATGCGAAATTATCCCCGGGATTACGGTCAATGATCCTAGATACGCTTGAGTTGATCAATACCAAATCTACCTGTGATGAGCCACGGTTGACGGACGAGACGAAAGTAGTGACTTCATTTGTAGAGGCGTCTGTTGAACGCATCAAGTTGCCGTCATCAGATCTATCCGTGGCCCAAGAAAGCGTGTGTCCGGAGGTATTCAACTCTACGCATACAATTTTTCAACAATAGAAACAAAATTACTAAATTATTTGTATGGTGTCCTCTAGAATAATACACAAATCGAAAACGAACCGGACAAACGAACCAGACAAACGGATAAAGTTTACAATACTGTTAAAACGATAATTTATTCCATAACTGCAGACAATAAGAGCACCTCAATAAATGAGTTATCGGTACATTTAAAGAATATTGATGTGATGGAAAGAGCCATCGACTTTCTGTTCGAAAGGGTATTGTTATTATTATTTATTTGTTTTTTTCTTACATTTTGAATTACAATTTTTAAATCAACTGTACATTGGACATAATATGATTTTATTTGTTACAGGTAAAAATCCATCCCAAAACTATTCCGCAATTGGTGAGCGTGTGCTCTTCGTTGCGGGATGTATCGACAAGTGGTGTGATAGAAGGGCGGCACATTAAACCTACCTCGTTGAAGAAACAGATCGCGATCAGGTGTACAAAGCTATTGCTGTCCGAGGTTCAGAACGGTCCAAGTGAAAACGATTTCACGTCCGAACAGTCGTACACGTAATATTTGTTGCACACTGCCTTATGATTTATATATATTTATCAGCAATATAAATTAATAATTATTTATACATTATAAATTCAGATTTATCGGCGAATTAATCAACGAAAACGTTTTGTCAGCCCATATTCTAGAAGAGTTTTTAAAAATCGTACCGGATAAGCTGTCAAATAAAACGCTTAAAAATGTATGTGACCTGCTAAAAGTGGCAGGGAAAAAAATAGAACAAGTAATTGAACGACTCGCATTTGAATGACTTTATATTTTATAAATCACGGATTAATATCAAACGTATTTGTTTGTACTGTTTCAGGTGTACAGTGTGAAAAAAACACTCGGAAAACTGACAGATAGAATTTCGAATGACACAAATGGGAAATTTTCTCGTCGTAGTGGTGCTCTTTTGAAAGCACTTGTTGAACTACGGGACAAAAAATGGGTCTCGTAGTACAATAATATCAAAGACAATCCCTTTTTTCCACCCCTTAATCACTTGATAAAATTACTTTGATCTAACTAATAACCAGATGAAAGATACTGTTCAA
>NW_020272710.1:0-6361 GCF_003268045.1 Sipha flava
TTTGGTCTATACAATTTATTATTATGTTTTAAAAATAAAAAATAAATGTTTAAACTTTTTTCAAATGCATTATGACAAATAATAATAATACACTTAATTTTTCAGGAATTAAATATTCTTGCCGAAAAACATTCTGATGCCCAGAAAACTAAAAGTTCACTTAATGATCAATTAATTCAAAATAATGCAATACAAGAAACACATAAGGAAATAAATATTTTTTCAAAAAATCAAATAAAGTTACTAGGTACCAATTTATATTTGAATATATATTAAAATTATTATGAGAATTACATAAAAAAAAATTATATTGTTGACAGGCCTTGTTTCAATATTCTTAAGCATTCATCCTTTTGGAACTTGTATCGAAAATGTTGTAAGCTATATTAGAAATGTAGATAAAAATATTACTACTCAAGAAATAGAAAATTTGCTAGTCACCAATCAAATATTATTTGAACATTGTCAACATAATGATAATAAAAGCCTATGGAAATTAGTTAATTTTAGATAACTATGTTTAGTATCTAGCTCCCAAAAATAATTTGTGTTTATAATAGTTTATGCATTTTAATTTTATTTCAATTAACAAAATTAATCTTAAAATTCTGCTTTATAATTTATAGAAATTCTCATGTTAGTTTTTATAATTTATATTTATAATTTTCAACAAAAACTAGTAGTTACTAAATTAAACTTGTTATGATTAATTTATATTGTTGTTAAATATGATATTATACTAATTATTTTATTTAAATTTTTTTCTAACATTTAACATAATATATTTGTACAAAATTAAATACTATTTTTCATCTATTATTTTATCAAAAAAAAAAAAAAAAAAAAAAAACATGTTGAAATATTTATGTATAATTCATAAAAATACAGAATATTAATTCATATAAATATTTATTTCATTATTTATACATTTAAATAAACTATTGGTTTATGTTTTCACTACCAGTAGATGACTTATAGATGACTTATATCGTAATAATTAAAAATATAAATTAAGGTTTTTGTATCCAGTCATATAATTAATTGATTTAATATTATTTTTACAGTCAAAAACCGTTTATGTAATATATCAAGTAATATTACAAACTTTTTTCTTTCAATATATATACTTAACAATTTTTGTATAATACACAGAGAAATGTCATATACTGTATAATGTGATTCAATGTAATTACTTCGAGTAATATCATTGTTCATTTATTATTGTAGATGCATTAATGTCAATATACTACAAGTGTACTATCATAGACTGAAGGTGTCGACTTATCATAGACATAATATAAATAAAATAATCTTCTCTACGCCGTATGTCTATGCAACATATAATACACCTTGCTTAAACCGTATGATATGAATCATCAACATCATATTTAGCCTCCAAAGAAATGTAATCAAACAATTAGTTTAAATTAAATGTTTATTTTTTTAAGTTCTATGATCGAAGTAAGTCTGGTATAGATAATTTATGGTCTTTCAAATACTTATAGCGTTGCACCACAGAATAGATTAAAGATTTAATGTATTCTGTGGTATTAGTGCCGGATCACACTCATAGATACTTTATGATCACACTGCGTTTTGTCGGTTGCCGATAATACGCAACCGATCGGTAAACAACTGCAACATATATATAAACATCATAGATAATAAAGATAATATAGAAGTATAGGAATGGCCTATCCATTCTTTACACAGACTTTAGAAGAGTATAAGAAGTCTGTGATTCTTTATTACCAATGATAAACATACATAATTTTAACATAGAACTGCATTATCGCGTTTAGACTAGACTGATTCTCCAAACCGTCCGAAATCGGTTAAAAAAAATCGCATGCAGTTGCGGTTTCTTTGTGCCAATGCTTTTCGGTCGGTCTCAAAATTACATTCAATTATATAGGACAATCTACACCAGTGATGCTGAACCTTTTTTCTTTGGCGGACCACTTTGGTAAACAATTATTTTCTAACGGGCTGACAAAGTATAAAAGTACAAAAATAGTCTTATATATTAAACTTGTTTTCTATCTTTTATTGTCTATTGAAAATATTATAAATTGAGGTGTATATAATTGTATTTTTCGGAATAATTATTTAAACGAAATCATAAATTTAAATAAAAATAATTATATGAAAATAATTTAAAAATGTTTTCATACATTTTTAAAATTTTTTTTATTTTAGAAAATTCGTTATGAGCCACATGTGGCCCGCGGGCCGCGGGTTGGGCACAACTGATCTACACTAGACGTTTTTCGGTTTCCGTTTAATTGTTAAATTATCGATAATTGTTATTGTAATTGCAATTATCGCGCTTTTTAGATTCCTTAGTAAATGTTCACTAGGTTTCCGGCAACCGATAAAACGTATAGTCTGAACCAGTGGCGTAGCCAGGATTTTTAAATGAGGGGGGGCTAACCACTTTTTTGGATAAGTAAGGTAAGAGAGGATATGACAATTCACTCTTTACCCCCCCCCCACCATCTACCACCAAGTTTCTAAACGTAATTCAAGCATTTTAATAAAGTTATAAAAATATTTATTAATATATAATTTATAATAATAATAATAATTTTGGTTTCAGTGTTCAGTCACTTGCTCCACTCTGACAGCTGCATCTTCTTAGGCGAATTTCTGGCAAATTCAGTTATTTCACTTCAATCGAATTGCTATTTTTTATTTATATTAGCCATAGCTAACCCATTCAGTCTGTTTTCCGACATGGTGCTTCTTAAAAACAATTTTAGGCGATTCAGTGCTGAAAACGTTCTTTCCGGAGTGAAAGAGGTAACTGGTAACGTGGCGAATAATTGTAAAAGTATTTTAATGTTAGGTCGAAGATTGGTGCGATGAGAGAATGAATAAAGAGCAGAATTCGGTTTTGGAATAGTATTTTGACTCCATTGTTGCCTTTATATGAACAGGTCAGCTCTGATTGTAGATGAGGTATCATCATGGAGATCTTGGACATATATTTTAGCAGCTTTTATAATATTTTTATCGTCATACATATTTAAATTGGCCGGAATAAGTCCTTCAAGTGGCAAAACATCAATAAGCCTTTAATTAAAACGAGCATCTATTGATTCTATTAAATAGTCAAGATACATTATACATATAAACACGGCCTATGAGGGGGGGGGGCTATAGCCCCCTCAGCACCCCCTTGGCTACGCTCCTGGTCTGAACAATCTTGCCGTCTGTGGTTCCGCCGTGCCGATTTTTTCGGTCATCGATAAAACGCATTTTTTCCCAATATACGATTAATATCCGATATTATCTCGTCGATTACAGTCGCTTCGTTGTCATATTATAGTGAATAATACCATTGATGATAACTAGTATAAATAGCTCACTGCAATACAAAAGATGCTGCGTAAGAAACTTTTGCCAATAGAGGGCGATAAGGAATTTTGTCAATTATATTGGAATAAAATAATATTATTTTTAATTGTTGCTAAACGTCGGCAGTCGCTCCTCGGCGAGACGTAAATTGTACTATTTATAATCAATGGTTAAACCATTGATTATAAATAGTGAGGACCCGCATTGTTTTGTCACTGTCGTAACACACTGTACACACGTAATAGCACGTTGTAACCAGTTTTAACTGAGGTCTTGAATGCCCTGTTCACGGACGAATTATCTATATGTGGCTTCTAGTTTAAGATTGAATTTGAGTGGTTTTGATGATGATTTTAAAATTTCGATTAGTTCTGATTTTATTGAGTTGACAAAGATAGAATGATTGAATATATTTTCCAAGTTTTTTTTATAATACCAAGTGATAATATTATTGAAAGATGATCCAACGTTGATAAAACCAGTCGCATTTCCTACTAAATTTAACCTGGCTCTCTTTATCTGATCTACATCCTTCGAATTTCCCCGTTTACAATTTTCAAGCCCTACGGAGAGAAAAAATAACCCTGTTAGATATATAAACTGTTTCAAACTAGAATTATCTGATTTATATTTAATGAAAAATATTACCTTCGCAAAAACCGATATTTTCAGCGCCTTCCATCGCCAGCACACACAATTCGTCATCGGAATCAACAATTTCATCTGATGGACCGACAGGTATGTCGGGAACAACAATCTCCGGAGCGATTTAATGTTCATTACGTCGAACAATATTAGTTGAAAAATTTTAAACATTTTAAAAATAAAATTATATGTATACACTTGTAAATGTTTAATTAAATAATAATTATTAATTCTGTTGTAAAATTTATCGAATGAAAATTAAATGTAATAAGCTTTTTAAATATTTAATTAAAATATTTTTGAAAAAAATGAAATAATTATTATAATCATATTTATAT
Source organism: Sipha flava (assembly GCF_003268045.1). NCBI lineage: Eukaryota > Metazoa > Arthropoda > Insecta > Hemiptera > Aphididae > Sipha > Sipha flava. Next base: position 4,344 of record NW_020272710.1, read on the forward strand.
AATTAAAAATACATACCATGCATATTCTTCGTGTGTTTTGCCAAATTATCTATACGGGCAAGTCTTAAAACATATTTCACACGTAAACTGAACATTTTTGTGGATTTTATTGTGTCTAACTAAATTATCTTTGCTAGAGAACATTCTGTTACACTGAACGCACTTGAACATATTTGATATGTTTAAAATAACACAACGGTAAAAATAAAACCTAGCGATGAGAGTTAAAACCGGAGTACAACTGTGAAACACTGAGCGGGCAGAGACTAACGTGTGACCAGTAGAAGACTTAAGGACACAATGATCGCATTTCGCAGTGGCGGTTCTGGTAGTATTTTTTCGTTGAGGCAACATAATGTATCACCCCCCCCCTCCCTCCATACAAAATTAGAATTCACAATAAATGTAATTTAAAAACAAAAATAATTATAATTGTATGAATGCTAATAATATACTTGTTTCGTATAGTAAGTGATAGATAGGTAATAAACAGAGCATTTTAAAATTTGGTGGTCCTGAAAAGGACCTTTTGAGTAGGTATGCCTAGTCCTGAATAGGACTTTTTAAGTAGGTATGCCTAGTCCTGAAAAGGACTTTTAAAGTAGGTATGCCTAGTCCTGAAAAGGACTTTTCAAGTAGATAGTAAACGTACTTATTTAAAATAGTACAATTTTAAATAAATAATCAATAACTGAGTGATTAAATTAATTGTTTGTACATTTTAAATTAGGTACTATTAAAAATTATGTTTTGGACTACATACAGGGTGCTGCAGTCATTTGAAAAAATAAAAAGAAATAGAAAAAATTTTTTTTATTAATTTTTCTCCGAACAAATAAAAAGTACACTAGTGGAATTTATAGGAATTATAGGATTTATTGGAATAAACTAGTCGAGCCGTCACAGCTTCGCCCGTGAACTCCGTCAATTTTTTATTCAAATGTTATACATAAAAAATTGTAAGGGTTTTTCTTCGACCGCGCTAACCGAGAAAACTACTAAACCGTTTTGGCTGAAATTTTTTTTGGCTGAAACCCTACACTCTGCTGAAGGTTTTAGTACCACTTTTGTCAGTAAAAAAGTTCATAAAAATTAAAAACAATTGTAGAAGAGCCGTGTGTTAGCGGCTTGGCTTTGTAAGCGGGCCGCGGGTTTACAGCTACCTGCAACTTGACCTTTGTATAGTGTTTGATATCTAACAGGTCATCATATGATTTAAGGTACGCGTCCATAGGTACGCATCGTACGTATCGTACGGATCGTATGAAACGGATTTTAGAATTATTAGTATAGTAAGTTATACATATGCGTCCACTGGCCGGCAGCGGACGGATCGCACGTATCGGTCCGTCGGTAATGCCGACGAAATTGATCGAAGGGGCAACTTTTCCGACTGGTGCGGATGACGTCATACGGATTGCCGGTACACACACTGGATTGTGTAATGTTTCTGATCGTTCACTCGCAACGAAAATGCGAATGTTAATTAAAAAAATCCGACCGTCGCATCGGCAATCAGATCGCTACGGATACAGTGGACGCACTACCACAAAATGATCCGTTTCATACGATTCGTCCGATACGTACGATGCGTACCTATGGACGCGTACCTTTAATTGACATTCATCAATAGTACACGCGCGTCCAAAAACATTTGCCGAAATTAATAATAGTTTTAATATTATAAGAAGTGTATGGAAATACCGATCAGCAGAGTGTCGGGTTTCAGCAAAAATAAAATTTCAGCCAAATCGGTTCAGTAGTTTTCTCGGTTATCGCGGTCGAAGAAAAACCATTACAATTTTATATATAGTATAGATAGATAGATAGATAAATAGATAGATAGATTTAAAAACTTCATTTTTTAAAGATTGTGTCGAGCAAATGCCTTCCTTGGTTAGCCACACATTGTGAGAGTCTGACACCGAAACTTCCCATGACGTTGTGAAGTGTTTCCAAGGTTATGTTGATGATTTCAAGAAGGCGAATTCGCTCCTTCAAGGCAACAATAGTCCTTG
>NW_020272711.1:0-11923 GCF_003268045.1 Sipha flava
TTTTTATTTTTGCTTTCCTGAAAAATTACGAAAATGTCGTTTACGCCATTTTTCCCTGGAACCGTCGATATTACATAAAGACCATTAACTTTTACACGGATTTGATAAATAAACCTAATCTTTTAAATCGTATGGATACTTCAAACTTATCACCCAATCATCCATGCTATTGTGTTGACAGAAAAAAATTACCCGGAACATTCACTGATGAGACGAAAGGACAAGCTATTAGGTAATTTGTAGCCCTACGAGCTAAATCTTATGCATATAATCTAGCTGGCGAAGAAAAACTCAAAGCAAAAGGTGTTAGGCGGCACGTCGTTAAAAATCACATGACTTTAGAGGATTATAAACAATGTTTGTTTTGGGATGGTTCAATGGCTAGGAATGCCAGAGAATTGGCTATTAATCAGTTCAACGCTTTTAAATGTACCGGTCAAAAATCTTCAACCAACCAATACACTCCATATCGAGTAAATATATCATTAAGATCGTTCAAACATCAGATGAAATCAATTTCCACAGTTAAATTGGCTTTAAACCGATTCGATGATAAGGGGCTTGTGCTCGAGAACCAAATTAATACCAGGACTCATGGGCACTATCGCATCGAGTGAATTTTTAGAATTAAGAATTCCAAAAAGCCATGGAAATATTAACCACAGGCTTAGAAGGAATCGGTATATTTCAAGATGACATAATAGTTGCGGGAAAAACGGTAGAACAACACAACCAATATATTAAAAATTTACTTAACGTTTTATCCGAAGTTGGTTTAAGGGTTAAACAAAACAAATAGTATTTTCTCAAAAATTCAATTGAATATTTAGGCCATAAAATTGATGAGCATGGTTTGCACACTTTAGCTAAACACATAAATGCAATATAATCTGCCTGGGTTCCAGAAAATAAAACTATGTTAAAATCATTTTTAGGTTTAGTAACATATTATATTAAATTTGTTCCAAGAGCAGCGGACATTCTTAAACCGTTATACACATTATTGAGACAAGAAAAAAAATGACTATGGTCATCAGTATGTGATCAAGCATATAATAACATAAAAAAAATGCTTATCTCAAGTTCTGTGTTAGCACATTATGACCAAAAATTTCCCATAAAACTCACAGTCGATTCTTCGTCATACGCACTAGGTGCAATTATATCGCACACTTATCCTAACAACTCAGAAAGACCAATTGCATATGCATCACGAGTATTATCAGACAGTGAATGCAAATTTCCACAAATCGAAAAAGAAGGTCTAGCCATAATTTTTGGTGTTCAAAAATGTTACCATTATTAATACGGTAGAAAATTTGCATTAGTCACTAATCACAAACCGTTAATCCATATTTTTGGAGAAAAAAAAGGAATACCAATTTATGCGCAAATCGCTTACAACGGTGGGCATACGTTCTTTCTTCATTTGATTTTGAAATTAAGTATATTAAATTAGAAGAAAATACTGCCGATTTTTTATCACGCATTAAAACATACCAATGTAACAATAATATTAATGAATATGATGACGCTCACATAATTTTATTTACGAACAGTCACCATTTCCGCTAGATTGGCACAAAATTAAAATTGAAACGAAAAGAGATCCAATTACCTCTAGAGTATTACACGCTATAAAAACAGGTTCATGGAGTAATGATTTTTCAATAAATTCCGAATTAAACTTGTATAATACCCTCAAAATAGAAATTACAGCTGAACAAGATTGTTTATTTTGGGGCTATAGAGAAATCATACCAACCAAATTTCGTAAGTCAATTCTAACTGAATTGTATTCTTGTCATATTGGCATGTCGAGTATGAAAAGTATAGCGCGATCGTATTACCTTCTGGTGGCCTAATATAGACAAAGAAATTGAGGATATGGCCCGAAACTCGATAAATGCATAAATGCGAAACCTAATCCTCCTAAGTCAGTACTAACTCCGTGGAAATGGTCACAAAGACAATGGACGAGAGTGCATTGCGATTTCTTAGGTCCGTACAAAAACAAAACATTCTTAATTATTGTCAATGCAACCACAAAGTGGTTAGAAGTTTTTCAAGTGAGTTCGATGACAGCACAAACAGTCATAAAAAAATTGTCCGAGTTAATTGCACGTTTCGGCATTCCCAGAACAATAACAACTGACAATGCAAAATGTTTTAATGGGTTTTAATTCCAGTCATACTACAAAACACTAGATATCAGACATTTGACAGGGGCACCTTTCCACCCGGCCTCAAATGGATTTGCCGAGTCAGAAGTAAAAATAGTTAAGCAATTTTTTAATAATTATTCAACATCATTACACCATTTGAATACATTTTTATTGATGTATAGAAATACTGTACACTCAACTACAAATGAAACGCCAGCAAAACTTATATTTGGCCGCTAAACACGTACTATTTTTGATTTATTAATCCCAAATACGAATGAAGTAGTTATTAATAACCAAATTACACAAATAAAAAATTCTGGAAAAAGAAATATTAATGTAAAAGAGGGTGATATGGTATTAGTTAAGGATTATCGAAATAAAAATGAAAATTGGCAAAAAAGAAAAATAACAGAAAACATTAGTCAAAAAACTCATAAAGTCACACTAGACGAGGGTTCAGAATGGATAAGACACACTGATCAGATATGGCCACACAACCAAATAAATAACTCACTGTCCCCTGTAACCAACATAATAAATTTACCCAATAATGATTCCACTAAATCTGATTCAGAACCAACACATAATATTGCATCGATTGATACATAAACAACTCCTACACCATTCAGGATTAGAAAGCCCCCTCAACGTTATTCTCCTTCCAATTATAAATAATGAATAAGTTAACGCATTTGCAGATAAAAATAATAATATTATTATTATATTATTACTCAAAGTAAAAGAGTTTAAATATCTAGGGGTGAACATTAATGAGGAAAATAACATGCACGAAGAGATAAAGATCAGACTGATGATGGCAAACAAAAGCTATTATGCAATGAAAGAGATGTTTACGTCGAAGTGACTGTCGCGACGAACAAAGGAAAGATTGTACATAACCTATTTACGGCCAATAGCGACGTATGCATGCGAGACGTGGGCGAGCAAAAAGGGTGATGAGGCAAAGCTAGCCATTTTTGAAAGAAAAATACTAAGGAGAATCTATGGTCCAGTGTTTAATGCAAACCTAGGAATTTTCGAAAGAAGGAAAAATGAAGATTTATAAAAACTCTATAATAAACCGAACATCTGCAAATTTCTTAGTAGCAAAAGACTAGAATGGACTGGACATGTGTGGCGTGCAGAAGGATGTCTTATAAGAAAAGTGCTCGATGGAAAGCTGAATGGAAAAAGATCCATAGAGAGACCACGGCAAAGATGGTTCGACACAGTGAAGATGTGCTTGACACAAGTGGACCCTACTTATAACATCAATTTGGCAGTTGATAGAATGCATTGGAGAGTTATTGTAGAAGCGACATTAGACCTAAATGGTCTGTTTTAAGCCTCAGAAGAAGAAGAAGAAGAAGAAGATATTATTACTAAAAAAAAAATAAATAAATAAATAAATAAATAATAAAAAAAATATATATATATATTAATCCAATAATGAAGCAAAAAAAATAAAAAGTCACGAACTGAACCAATGCTAATTAAACCATGTTAATTTATAAACTTACTAAGCTTATTATGTTAGTATACAAGACAATATGCTTCAAAATTCATTCAAATATTTTAAAATTTAATAATTAACATTTATACTTACATATTTATAATTTTTCTTGAAAATATGTTCAAATAATTAGCTTACTATAAATATTATTAACTTTAAAAACTTTAAACAACTAGAAATAATATTAAATTACTATTTCAACTATTTAATTTATGATATTGAATTTATGTGTATGACTCTATTTTCAATACATGCTAACAGTTAAATGCTTTTTATTTAAGTCTAATGTAGTAAATTGTAAGTCATAAGATGCGATAAAGGTTATTTAATATTATTTAACCTTCTCAAATAATCTAGAATCTTTTTTAAAAAAATACGTATTTGCTAGTCTAATCGTATTTACTAATTTGCTAATAAGTTTCATAGACCGCAAAAAAAATGTACATGTTCATCAATTTTTTAGAATTAAGCATAATTTGTGAAGGTTGAATTATTATAAGATTACAGATTTTAATAATATTAGATGATACAATTTAATAGGAATAATTTACAATATGATATTTTTATGATTATTATAATTAAATTATTATTTTTTTCTTTATCACATTTTTGCTAATACCTAATGAGCTTGTTATTTTATTTTAATTTTTACAAATACAATTTTTTCTAAAGGTTTAATCACTATTTTTTAATTTTATATATCTGTATTATATCAAACCATTTTTTTAAGAAGGACAAAACTTAAATCACGTAACTTTTTTTTACCTATATAAGAGTATTGAATATAATAACTGATATTTAGTGTTATTCAAATTTTAAATTATCTATTTTCCTTTTAGTCATTCATTTAAATAATTTTTGTTTTACAAATGGAAGGTATAAAGAGATATACTGCAGTAACAGAGGATAATTCTAGTGATGTAAGTATATAGATTCCAACTAAAAATATAAAATCAATTTTTAATATTTTGCTATTATTATTTAAGTTTACGGAAACCGATGTAGAAAAAGTTAAAAATAGAAAAAGTAAATCTAAGACCATGAAAAAAAGAAAAAGAAAACCATCGACATCAGTATCACCAGCAAAAAAAATTAAACCTGTAAAAGTACGTTTTTTAAAAAAACCTTAATTTAATATGATTTTTTAATCCATTTTCATTTATAGTTAAAATCGTATATGAATAAAATCGAAAAATTTATTGAAAATGAAGATACGAGTGTACTTGATGATAGTGTGAATTCAATGACAGTTAAGCAGGATGGATATAATTTCACATTTAAATGTCCGGTAAAAAATAGAAAGGACTATTGGGTATTACAGCATTACAAAATGAAAGACATTAAAGATATACCAGTTAATAATAGGTAAGAAATATACAGTTAAATCATAAGCAAATTAATTTCGTGACCTAATATGTAGATTACAAATGATTTATAATTAATTAATAAATTATGTAGTTATAAAATACATATTTATAAATTATTTTTAATTATTTAACTATCATATTCTTAATTTAAACTTCTATTATGAGTTTTGATTAAACAATATCACAGTTCGTTATCGGCGCGGCAGGTTCGATAAAGTTTCCGTTCCGTAAATAACGTTAAGTGCAAATCGCATTCGCATAAAGTGTTTCAAATGCCTTCTGGACAAGGAGGGGCCGAAAAGATGGCGGCAGAAGCCTCGCAAAAGAGGAAAATGAAATAAAATCTCTCCCCAAAGTCTCCAACAAGTCCTCAAATAAAAATAAAAAACCCATACACACCGTTATCTAATGTTAATGACAACGTAGAAATAAATGATAACTCACTGGCTGTCACCAATAATACACATTAAGGAAAGGAAGTAGATAAGGAAAATTCCACCTATATTCATCCACAATATTACAAATTACGAACAGTTTCACTTATCTTTAGCATCTGTAGCTAACGATGACTTTACAATAGAACAAAAAAAAGATTCGCTAAAATTAAAACTAACAACAATTGATGATTATAGAACTATTACTAAAGAGCTCGAGACAATGCAAATCCAATACCATACTTATCAACTCTCTGAGGACAAACGTTTATCTATCGTTATCCGTAATCTACCAGTTTCAATTTCAGAAGAATCTATTTTCTCAACCTTGTGGGAGTTACAGTACGAGGCAATTTCGGTCACTCGCCTACAAAACTATCTTAAAGTCCCGATACCAATAGTGGCAGTCCTTCTACCTCAGTTATCGAAACACATATACTCCTTAGATAGATTACTGCACTGCATAGTCTCAGTTGAGCCACGTAAACCTTCCACAGATATCCCACAATGTAAAAACTGCCAACGTTACTCGCATACAGAAAAATATTGCCATTTACCACCGAGATGTGTTAAATGTGCCGAAAATCATCATTACAAAAATTGTACGAAAACAAGTGAAACTGCAGCCAAGTGTGTAAACTGTGAGGGGAATCACCCGTCTAGCTATAAAAGTTGTAGTTACTATAAAGACCTTAGGTTAAATATATCAAAAAATCTTAAAAAACCCCATGCAAAAACAAGTTACTCAAATCACGTCAATAATATTAATCAGAATAAAAATGTAACATCTGAGGTAAATTTTAATAATATCACGACGAGTAATGCTAACACAAATAATTCGAATGCCTCTGCAACGAAAACGAAATTGAAATCAAGCGAAACACGTACCCAAAACATAGATAATGATTTTCTCAAGTCACTAATGCCGTTAATTAACTCATTTATATCACAGTTAATGAAACAAATAATAGATAACCTCCCATCAATATTAAACAACCTAAGCATAAACTGCAATGAACTCCCATAACTTAATCGCAATTACTGGAACGCTAACGGCTTAAAAAAACAAAGAAACTCATTTGCCACTTTTCTTAGCCATCATAATGTAGATATCGCGTGTGTTACCAAAACACACTTAATTAACTCGGACATAATTAAATTCACGGGCTACAAAATTTACCGATATGACCGCCCGCTTAACCGCAGACCGGCCGGTGGAGTAGCAATCATCATACGTAATGGGTGGATTACATTGGGCGAATTTACTCGCTTCTTACCAGCGAACAAAGTCGCGCGCGACTAAGCGTGTAGTGACCTCTCCGATTACACTACAGCTAGTATAGTCGCGTAGTCGCACGTATTTGCGCGTGTCACAAGTTGTATACATACGATTTTAACAGATATATTAATATTAATTAGTTTAATAATTTGGTTATAAGTTATCTGTGGTTGATATTTAAAGTTTGAGTTTTGTAAGTATGAAGTGGAACAGTAATAATATAATTGATTTTTTAAAAAATGTATGAAAAATACCCATTACTTTGGAACATTAAGCACAAGGACTACTGCAACATAAAGTTAAAAGATGAAATATTTAAAAGCTTCTATTCAGAACTTGAGAGTCAAGGATTGGTAGAAAGAATGGACGAAAAGCAACTAAAAGCCAAAATAAAAAATATAAAGGATGTTTATCGGAATGAACTGGCTAAAATAGAAAAAAGTAGGAAAAGTGGAAGTGGAACAGACGATATTTATTATCCAAAACTTGTGTGGTTTGACCAGGCAAACTTTTTTCGTGAAGTGTTATCTACAAGAAACAGCCAATCAAATTTGGTAAGTTTTAATATTACAAGTATTATTATATAACTATATTAACACTCAATCAATAAAAATTGAAATATAACGATATAAATATATTTTATTTTATCAATATAAATACAACCAAAAATATTATTCGTATTAATTATATTTTATATTTAAAGAATTGTTATATTTGATTATAATTATTTAACTTTGTATAATACTGCAAATACTGAAACCACTTAAAAAATTACAATACGTTTTTTTATATAGTTATACCAACTTTTTCCCACTGCTAAGGTAAAGGATTTTCCTCCATAAAATATTTTGCTAATGAACTTCTAACTTCTTCAGCAGCTCGTTTATAATTATTACTGCCGATTTGACTAACGGAATCTAGACTACAACTAGTAACATCGCCCTATTTGCTGATGATACCACTATCTACTACAATTCTTCGGATACTCAGATAATTACCACCGCACTCCAAAATCATCTTAATAAAATTTCACTATGGTGCCTAAAATGGAAAATTATCATAAACCCTTCAAAAAGCCAAATGGTATTATTTTCCCTACGCAGAACTCAAACACCTCAACCAGTTAAGTACGACAACGTGCCAATAGGTTGGAAATCGTCGGTAAAATACTTAGGCGTTATCCTCGATAAGAAACTAAGCTGGTGGTCTCACATATCGACTAAATTCCAGCAAGCATACCAACGATTAGGGGTTCTCTTTCCAATATTAAATAGAAAATCATCTATTAGTAAAAAATGCTCACTTATTATACATAAGCAAGTACTGAGACCTTTAATATTATACGCAAGTCCTATATGGGACAGTTGTGCCAATAGTCACTTAAATAAAATTCAAATTTATTAAAACAAAATACTCCGCATAATAACTGATGCTCTCTGGTTCGTTCGCAACAAAGCCCTGCATAATGACCTGAAAATTCCTACTATTAACGAGTACATAAATCATATAGCAAACAGATTCTTTCACTCTCTTAAGAACTCGAATGGCGCTGTCAACTACAACTTAACCGAAAGTCCACCAAAAATTCGCCGTATCAAGAGTGGAAGACCCCACGACCGATTTAAATGACCTACCACCAATCACTGCCACATCGAATACATCAAGCCAGAAAAATTCTATTTTTAACCTATATTTAACAATATTTTATTAACTTAATACTTAATATTTTATTTAATATTTAATATCTCGCTAATTTTATATTTTATTTAATATTTTATATTACATTATTATATCGCATTTATGTAAGTAAGAAAATTGCATGTATATATTATCAATAGGCTTAGATAGCTATTCTAGCTAGGAATGCCTTAAATAAAAAAAAAAAAAAAGAATAAACAATATCAGTTATAAAATAATATTTTGTATTATTAGATGGAGACATTCAAACTGCTCAATAAAAGTATATACATCAAACAATAATACTAGAGATGTCAATATTGCAAATGAATTTAATAATTTAATTGAAACAATTAGTTAATAAAATTAAAATTGTGTTGGCTATTGCGAATAATCATAGGCGATTTGACATTTTTAATTTAGTGGTTCTAGCATAGTTAATAACCCCCACCCACCTACCAAAAGTTCTATTAGGTATTAAAATGACACCCACCCCAAAATGTTTGATAGTTCAGTGAACCACAAAATGCATGATCAAGCCGCTGCTGCAAATAATATCTTTGATATAATAATTATCATGTTATCAATTGTGTTGTTGATTTCAAACAATGATTAGTCATTTTAAACACACAAATTTAAAAAATATACACTAATTAAAAATTTTACACTCCATCCAATCATGGTAAGTATATATTTATGTGTCAAATATTTTTTTAGATACAATAAAATTTGTGTATGTTTCGAAAATGATTTGCACTTATGATTTGACTTTGTGTGTTTTATTAATTATGTTATACCCAGTATTCCAAATATTAATAAATGTACATAGTAATTAAATTGTACAAGTTACTTTACACAATTCGCCATGTGTACAAAAATTACTGTACACATTACGAAATCAAATTTTCCTAATAAATATTACAATATGATATAAAAATAGTTGTATCTACTTAATTCCTTACAAATTAGTATACTATATTATTATCATATCTTATGTCTCCCACAAGTCATTGGTTAAGGTATAAGTAATTTAATAAAAATGATTACGTTTATCTAAACGACTACAAATATCGTGGATACTGTCGTTCTGAAATATAACTTAAACAGACCGTAGAAATTATAAATATAATAGAGAGAGAAAAAACGCACATAGTATATTAAGTAAAAAAGAAAAAAATATATATTGGGGAGTCGATTCTATTCAGTTTGGCGGACTCCCGTTATATGTTCGATGTAAATGTCCCTGGTGAATTTTATCGTTTCACTCACGCATAGTTTTTGAAGCAGCTTCCCGTATGATCGGCTACAAATTAGTCGCAGAAAGCTGTTATTGTCGGGGTCCCATGCTCCCAATGACCCGATAATGAATGGCACCACAGCTACCTCTGCTACGTGTTGCGCTGCCATCTCTAAGCGAAGTTCTTCGTATTTCGTCCTTTTCTCCTCTGCTGCTGCCAAGAACGCCATCATCCTGTTTTCGAAGACGACGGTCGCATCGACGATGTTGATCTTCGGGCCTTTCCGTAGAACTAAATCAGGGCGCAGGCCACGGCTGCCCATGACCTGGTTCTCGGAAAGTACATTATATGTTGCACTGCTGCAGTATTTCATTGTGTATTAGTGTTCGTGAGTGCAGTTGAAAATAATTTAAATTTTAAAAGTTTTTTTGTTGAAAAAATTAAAAATATTAATTTTAGTGTATATTCAATGTCCATATATAAAGAAGAAAATTACAAAAAAAAAAAAAAATAATAAATGATGTACTTGAAGCTAAACATCGAAAAAATAAAATTTCATTAGACTACAGACGTTTGAATCGTTACGACATTATGAAAGTAGGAGTAATTAGTAAATTAATTTTTTGATTAAATAGATCAGGAAATAATGAAGCTAAATACTATTTAAATAATGATGAAATGCATGATGTTCTTGAAAAGTCACATAAAGAAACAGGGCATAATTAACTTCATAAAATGATATATAACTTAAAAAATAGTTACGTTAATATATTACGTCCTGTTATTCAATTATTTTTAAACAATTGTGTAACGTGTTTAAAAAAAAGAGGAGTATTTGTTAGACCTATTCAAGGCCGTATCTAGAAATTTTTTTCCGGGGGGGGGGGGGTCCAAAACATGTATATTGTAATTTTATTGAATTTAGATTTTGATTATTGATATTTGATTAAAAATAAGACAGAAAAAGATTTAATCTTCTTTTATTAAAATATAATAAAATCAAATAAACAAAATTACTCATTATCACCCAAGAAACCCAAGAAACTTCGATGGATTTGAAGATGTTTTTTAAGAAGAAGCCAGATGTCTTAACCCCGTTGCTTGGGCAATTACACCAAAGTGTAGTGGTCGGGGGAAATAGGAATCTAGGCACAACTTTCTTGAATCACTATATGTTTTCAGATAGAAACAGGAAGCCTGTGGTTGTATTCTGGAATGGAGATATGGATAGGAAAATATTAAAGAAACTGCGGATACATAATATTAGAAGAATGTTAAATATAACTATGTATAGTAATAACGATAATCATTTTAGTTTAAAATTAATTGATATGGGTAACAATAAATTATTATATAGTAAGGATATAGGGTATAAAATAAAAAATGGTAGGATGTTTAATTTAAAGGAGGCACATGATTTAGTATGCATGGAAAAACACGATATATCATGACGCGGACCCGTGCAGCAGCCGTTACCGAAACGGCAATTGCCAATCGTGTTCTTATCTCTCTCATCAACCACCACTCCGCGGCACGCAACGCCGCAGCGACCCCCATTCACCCATCCATCACCGGACAGGGGACGCGAGCGGTCGCTACGACGTCCGACAGGTACCACCACATAACCGGGCTGTTTTTCCGAGATCGTGTACCGAGACATAACTCACGTTCTCAACTCACATAATTACTTTTTTGTTTATTGTGACGTATTGACGGTGTACGTTATTGTGATTATTATTATTTTTTTCCTTTCTCTATTTCAACTTAAACTGTGTGTCTACATAAATATACGTTTTGTGTCACCACAAGCCGAAGTTGTTCGTTTTTCTCACATTCAATTTTTGGCTCACCGCACCGCGACCGTGCACACACACACACCCAGTGACGTATTTACGGGGGGGGGGGGTCCAAGGGGTCCGGACCCCCCCATTGACTCGTGTCTCGTACAAGTAAATGTTTGTGATTTTATATGTTTAATAAAAACAAATTATATCATAGGATATGACATATGTCGATATGAACAATTTTGTAAAAAAATTTCGAAGCGTCAGTATTATCAACATTTTCAATTGTTATCACGATTTTTCGTTATCAGTTTGGAACCAAACATAGTTGAAAAATACCGAGTTCTTGGTTATTAAACAAACACTCTGCTTTTATCAAATTAAATTAAATGATAGCGGTAGCCGGTAGATAACAATTACTACGTTTATATGATAGCGTTAAAACGGTTTGAAATTAAACCGT
>NW_020272712.1:0-14632 GCF_003268045.1 Sipha flava
ATAAAAATAATTTTCAGTTTGGCGCCCCTTCCGTGCTGGCGCCCTGGGCAGTCGCCCAGGTCGCCCATAGCTTTCGCCGGCCCTGAGCATACCTAGTGAATTAACCTATAATCAAACTTAATTTTTTACAATATCTTACATGCTCACAATTTTTCATAAAAATTAAAATATTTAAAAAAAACCAACGTACATGATGTTAATACCCAAACCCTATAATTATGAATGCCTTTAATTTGATAATAGGTTTTAAATCTAATATCAAAGCTGACAACACAAAAGTTTCTTGAATTAATTCATGATGTCAATTGTATGATAGATGAAAATACATATTAATATAGGTTAATATATTTGGTATATTATAATATATTAATATTCCCAATTTAGGTTAGGTTAGGTTATTTGATAGGTTTTTTTTTTATAGCACTAATAACCAATAATTTTTAAAAATTAAATAAACCAAAATAAAAAATGTTATGTTCTCAAACTGATGACTTATTGTATTTATGTTACCGAAAAAATAAATACGCTACGACACAGATAAAGTTCTTCCCTGTACGTTGTATAATTTTGGTAATTTTACAATTAATAGGTACATAGAAAGTATAGTGCATTTGTAAGATGAAGACAACACATGCGGGTATCATGTCCTTTTAAACACCTTTTGATAGGTAATATGTTGAATGTTGATGTGCATTCGAAAATCTTTATAATGATTTTTTGGTTATAAAAGTTGTAGGATTTATAATTTTAAAAATGTAATATTATATCTTTTTTATAAATTTAATGTTTGATAAAATTGATTTATGATTAGGTACATTAATTTATGATTTATTATTTTATTTATTAATTATAATACACAACTTATTAAAAAAAAAAAAATGGACATTATTGCATAATTTAAGAAATATGTAGGCAAGTAGGTACCTAACTAACTATAGTTATAACTATATAGTTATGTACAAATCTAGGTGTAATGTTACCTCATATATAACTATTATTTTTAAAAATTTTTATTTTCAGTAAAATGATTAAAAGTAATAGGACTAGAAACAGGAAAATTAAAAAAGAACAAGATTTAGTGAATAATTTATTTACATTGGACCATGGTACAAAGTCTGATACATTTATCGATTCTTGTAATATAAGACTACAAGATAATAGTAATATCCCTATATTAACATTAGATAATTTAACTCCTAGACTTGATCCAAATCTGGCATCAAGTGTTCATCAACCACATTCAAATTCTATATTGTCTAACACATCATCAGTTGATAATTGGTCTGAAAAGCAATCTACTGATAATAATAGTTCTTTAGTACTTGATACAACAACATTACCAAATTTTGATGATGGCCTTGCACATTGGGCTGTTAACCATAACGTTCCAATGATTACAGTGAATTCATTATTATCATTATTAAGAACCCACAAATGTTTTTCATCATTACCTAAAGATAGTAGAACACTTTTACACACATCTTCTAAATTTGATTATACTCCACGAGTTGTAGAACCTGGCTTGTATTACCATTTTGGAATTGCTAAAGGCATCTTCCAAAATTATGTGGCAAATGAAAATGATTTTTCATTAAAAATTGCTGTAGGTATTGACGGACTCCCTCTTTCAAAATCAAGTGGAAGTCAATTTTGGCCTATTTTAGCGTACATTATAACTAAAAATAAAAAATCTCAAGTTTTCCAGTCGGAATGTATAATGGGTATACTAAACCTAATGATAGTGATGATTATTTATTAGATTTTGTTAATGAGGCAGTAGAGTTATCATTAAATGGGATAGTAATACAAAATAAAAAAATTAATGTTATATTTAATGTCTTCTGTTGTGATGCACCAACCAAGAGTTTTATCCTTAAAACTAAAGGACATTCTGGATTTTCATCATGTTCACGATGTAAAATTGAAGGTGAATACATTAATAATCGTGTTTGTTTCCCATATAATAGAAATAAATCTGCTTTAAGAACTGATACAGAGTATAGCAATTGTACTGATGAAGATTTCCATACATCAACATCTCCTTCAATTCTAACCAGAATACCCAATTTTGATATTTCTAAATCGTTTGTGCTAGATTATATGCACTTAGTAACATTGGGTGTGATGCGTAAACTTATTTCTTTTTGGGTTATTAGAGGTCTAGCCAATGTTCGCCTACCAGGATGGAAAATTAATGAAATAACTAAATTACTATTAGAAATAAAGCCTTATACACCTTTGGAATTTTCTAGAAAACCTCGAGAAGTACAAGATATTTGTCGCTGGAAAGCAACCGAATTGCGTTTGTTTTTAATCTATCTTGGTCCTTTTATACTTGATGGTATTTTATCAACTGATTGCCTAGTTAACTTTATGGCATTAAATGTGGCAATGGTAATTTTACTAAGCCCGGATAAAGATCATTATTCAGAGTATGCTCAACAATTATTGGATTATTTTGTAATGACATTTGATAAAATATATGGAAACTTCAATGTTTCACATAACATTCATGGGCTTCTCCATATCACATCTGATTATAAGCGTTATGGTCCACTTGATCAATGTAGTTGTTTTCCATTTGAAAACCATATAAAGCAAATTAAAGTAGCTCTTAGAAAAAGTGAAAAACCTCTTCAACAATTTATTTGTCGGTACAATGAAAAGTGTCATGTTCGCAACCAAAACTTCAATCAAATTAACAAAAAATTTACTTTAAAAAAATTGCACAATAATGGTCCATTACTTGAACATTTTAACATTTGAACATTTTTCACAATATCATCAGATCATTTTTGAAAATTTTTCTCTTAAAACTAACAATGAAAAAGACTGCTATATTTTAACTAATTGTGGTCAGATAGTAAAATGTGCAAACATTATAAGTGAACAAATTGATAGTGTTCCAGTTATAGTGAGTCAATGCTTTCTAAACAAGTTCCCAGCATACACTAAACCTATTTGCTCTTCTATTTTAAATATATACAAAGTTGATAACCTAATGGGTGAGCTTAAGGTCTGGAATATTATTGACATAAAATATAAAATGATGGTGATACGATTGAATAACTGCACTTATGCTATACCAATACTACATACAAATATAATTTAGAAATTGTTTTAATAAAAGTAAATGTAAATATATAATCCATTGTATCATAAATGTAATATAATATAATAAAGGCAGTTAAAAAATAGTAAATAAAATTATGATAGTACAAATTTCAACAAAAATTATTGTTATTTATACTGTAGTTATTATCATCAGGTAACTTAGTGTTGTTGAAATTTATATATGTTATAGCTTTATAAACATTATGTGGTTTGTCGTCAACTTCAAAAAAGACAACACAGTTGACGTTGTACCAAGTAGTTGGTACAAAAATGGGCTGTGTGCTTGGCCAATAAAATGTTCCAATACCAAAAAAATTGTTCAAAAAAAATTTCCACCAAACAAAAAAGACTTCAAATGGCATATTGCTAGAAAGCTGGGATCCTGTTATGGTGATAATATAATAATAATATTCTAGTATAAATGTAAACTACAATATTTATGTTTTAGTATTGATTTTATATAGTTGAAACTTTTACTAACATGCAATATATACCTATAGGTAGTATAATTTACATTAATTTTGTTTAGATACATATGAAGAAGCGAAATACAAGGCTAAAATTGCTCAAGAATCTTCTGATCTATCAGGAACTGAATATATATTAAAAGACCGTAAAGTAAGAGCCAAAATGATTGATAATTCACCATCACCATCACCAAAAAAAAAAGCTATTAAAAGTCCACCTGATATATTTTGTAAGTACAATCTACCTATACCTACATATACTTATTTAAATATTATTAATATACAGCTAGTGTTAAACAATTTTGGCAACTAAGACATATTATGACTGATATACAATAATATTTTTGTATCATATATATGATAAAATATATGGTCATATATTTAATCACCTCGTTCATTATATCATACATTATATTGTTTATCAATCCTAATTAGTTGCCGAACTTTTTTAAACACCCTAGCTGTGGCCTGTATATAATAAGTTATAAATAATGAACAAAAATAGTCTTATAACAACTTATATTTTTCAGTGAACAAAGATTTAGTTAGTGAATGTGAATCAAATGATGACTCAGATTTAGATCCAGATTATGCCTTACACATAGCAGGTATCATATTATCAAAAAAATAGAAGTTCCATTATTTAACCAAATTAAAATTGATTTAACATTATCTTAGACTTTAGTAGTAAATATAATATAACTCTCAGAATCCCTGCAATGAATTTACTAAAATAATATTTATTAAAATTATTGCAGTCAGCCAGATGTGTCCTATAAATAGCATATGTAATAATAAGTCTCACATTTATAAAGTATGAACAATAATAAACATTGATTTTAGATACAAGTCAAATATTTTTAAATTATGATAATGCCGATGATAACTCTCCAAATGAAAAATCTTTGACCACAACAAAAACAATATCAGATTCTAAACTATTGAAACCACAAAAAAAGTTCCTAAGCTATACCCAACCTACTAAAGGTTCAAAATCCAACCGTAATTTTTTAAATTATTAATAATAAATTATAGAGTCCAAGAATTAATGATTTCATTATAATTTTTTTTTAGATTTATTTGATGCCTCATCATAAATAGAAATAAGATCACCTCAATTGCAGTGCACTTTTCCAATAAAAAGAAAACTTTTTGATGATGAACAAGAATCTTTCAAATCAAATGGTAAAAATAACTATGTATATATATATATATATATATATATATATATATTTTTATTGATATTTTTAAGACCGACAACTGAGGCCATTAGCTGAGAGGTAGGTTTTTGTGTGGTTGGTGGTACTGTAAGGTAGGGAACAGATTTGATTTCATGAAAATAAGGGAATAAAATAAAGTAATTAAGAAATTTTCATATTTCAATTTTTGAAGTTCAAATCAAAAATGGAAAAGTTAATCTCAAAAGTAGATTTACAAAAAATTCAAATACAGAATCCTTATTGCTCATATCTATTGCGGTAAGTTGGAAGTAGAACACGTCAAATAAATCATATATGTTGCACGTATGTTAGACAAATATAGAAAATCACCACTTCCAATCCCCTTAGGTTAACCTATAATAAGATTATACTACTATACATATTATAGTTTTATTCAAATTAAAAATAATTAATTTTATCAATTTAGATTTTTTCAAGACATCATATTTTGAGCAAAGTACTAGTAAAAAAATGCCTGATGAAGAGTTATCCCTTCCTTTGAAAACATCTTCTAATACTTCAAGGTAAATATTTTAATACTAATAGTTAACAAATTTCCTATCAAACTGACAATTAATTGTTTCTTTTCTTTAGGCTATATTAGTAAAACTGGAACTGAACCTACAATGTCAGTGACTGGTAGGTATTAAATTACTTTAGTAAAACATTGTTGTTTAAAGTTTTTTAATTTTTATTTTTATAGCAAATATTCAGTATTATATTGTATTTTTTGTTTTTAGAATTTCAAAAATATGTAGTGAACACGTTGTCTGTCATGAAATATGATATAAATTGTTTATCATCTACTAATCAACTAATGAATGCTAATATAAATACATTGCTGGAAAATATAAATAAAAATTCAACTATGGTATCAGATGATGGTTTTAATGATTTTGACTTAAATGATATATTCCCAATACAAAGTCATGAAGCTCTACAAGAATTTGAACTAAAACTCCAAAAAAAACGATAATAACTTTAAAACTATTATGGTAATAAGTAATAACACTAAATGAATACATTTTGGTCTTCTACATGAGTTGGGTTCAATAAATAATTATAATAAATTTAACCGTCTTAATTTTCAGGTCCGTAAATTGTCATTGCTCATTACAAATAAAAGTATAGGTGACTCACTGAGGCGTGTAATGTCCAGGATGTTTGATGACAAAGTTCTTGAGTTTTACTCAACTTATGGTTTTAAAAAAAAATTGAGGTTTTCTTCATTGTATTCTTATCGGCTTCTAATTGGTAATTATAATTTGTAACAGTCATATAAAAATGGTTTGCAATTTATGCCTTTTTAATTAAAACTATAAATGTATACAAATATATAGTTATATATAGTATGTCAATAAGTGGAATGTTAAAAAATTTGAATATTTATGTGTATCATTCAATTAGAATATTATATTTCCTTAATATTTACTTGTTTCTTTAAAAATCAAAACCACATTTAAATATATATTAATTTTCTATAAAGATATTAAAGTTGATATAGACATGTTGGAATGTACTATAATATAGTAACTATATATTATTTATATTTAATATATAAACTTTTTATAATACTTATAATATGATATAACTATATATTGTTTATATGAGAATACTTATTTGAAGTGGTCATTTTTATTTTAGATAAATTGAGGACCAATATCAAATACAAAACAATACCGGAAAAAGATGTAGATAATGATATAGGAACGTGGCTAGCTCATGCACGTTTTAGGCGTATTAAAAAAATGAACAAAACTATTTAATCTGTATATTTATATAAAAAAATGAATATTATGTAAAACAAAATGTAATTTTATACTTTTTTAAATTATTTAATAATTAACAAACCTTACCTATACTGACAGGAAGTCAAATTTCACATTTTTAGCAATAATAATAATAATATATTAAGGATATTGAATAAAGCGAACAATAAAGAAATATTTTTTTGTTATATTTATGTATTGTCCTGACATAATTCCTGATCCATCAATGTATTAAATATTTCTTAATAATTTTAAAATAGGTAACAGAAATTCAATATTGGTACCAATTTACCTAAAACTATTAATAGAATTGCTTCATAAAATATATAATATTATCATAACATAATGAAATATTTTAAAGGTATTAATTGATAATATTACTATCATATTTCTTTAAAGTTTGAGTATTTTTATGACAATATAGCAATAATATTTTGGTAATATTAGTTCAATTTTAATATTAAGAAAAAAATATTATAGCAATGTTAACCATCAATATTATGATAACATATTTTTGCTGGCCAAATTATCACGGTATAATGTTATTATAAGATTATACAAATCAAAATAAATCAAAAATTCATTTTTTGGTAACATTGATATTTTTAATTACAATTTGTAGTAATATTATTATAATGCAAAATTTCTGTGTGGGTAGATATCATTATTATATTAATTTTACTGTGATTTTAGTAATAAGGACAATAGACAATTAGGTATTTAATATATTTTTCCTTAAATTTAGACAAAAAATTATTATGAAAACAAAATCAAAAATTTGGTTATATTTTAAGAAACACCCAAATGAAGGGCTTTGTAAAAAATGCGGCGTAAAAAAAAAGTGAAGGCGGTAACACAAGCAATTTAAAATCACATCTGCGTTACAAACATCCAAATTTGTATTCTGAATATTTGAAAATTGATGGGTAAGCACTGAGCTTACATACATAAATACTTAAATATCAATCTTTCATAAAACTAATAATATCTTAAATGTATTATTTGAATCATTTTTAAAGAAATAGTACAATTACTACATCTGAAGAAGCGCAAGAGTACAATATTGATGATCCTGTTTTAAGTAATCTTCAAAGCAATTTGGCGTCGGATAGTCAGGACAGTCAGGCATCAATCTCTAAAGGTATCATTATCTATACATTCAGTTGTAAATTCGTAGCTAGCCAAAATTATTGTTATCTAAGTGTATGTAATAGGTAGGGCTAGGAAGTTGTGCATATCGTTCTAAATTCTACTCTCGATTCATAGCAGATCAAACTAGAAATTCGAGATATAGGTACAAGGATGAGTTTAAAAATGTTTAATTTAAAATTCATATTTTGCATATTCGGTCAATTTTAGGAGAAAAGTGCATTTTTAATATCTTTTAAAAACAATTTAATTTATTTTTTATTTTTATCGTTATAATATTATGTTAAATAATTGTCGTTCATTTGAATTTTAAAATTTTAAGAAATTATTGCACAGTTACCTAATATAAAACATTTATTTTTTTTATTTAGGCATTTTTAAACAAAGTAAACTAAAAGTATATCACCCACTTGATAAAAAAACAATTGAAAAATATAAGCATGCCATTGCCGTTTAGATGTGTGCAGACATGCAACTGTATAATTTGGTAGAAAAAAAAGGATTTACTTTCCGTCCTCTGTCCTAGTTTTGAACCTCCTAGCCGAAAATATTATTCTGACTATAAAATTCCTCAATTATACGGAGACGTAAAAAATTGCATTAAGGAAAAATTAAAAGGTGTATCGTATCTTGCCCTCACAATTGATTTTTGGACATCAGGAAATGGTCATCCATTTATTGGATTAACAGCCCATATTATAAATGAGGAATGGGAATTCGAAAGTTTTTGTTTGGCATGCACTTCTTTGACTATCGACCATAATAGTTTTAATATTAAAAATAGTATCAAGCAAATATTACATGACTGGGATATTGACGAATCTAAGATCGCAGGTATCACCACAGATTGTGGATCAAATATTTTAAAAGCTGTTGAACTAATGTCATTTAACCATGTTCCTTGCTTTGGACATGTTTTAAATACTGGTGTTACAAATGCATTTTCCTTACAACCTGTTAAATATTGTACTGAAAATGCAGTAAAAGTAAGATCTGTTTTCCTCTACAGTTCCAAAATGAAACGTGCATTATTAAATGAACAGACAAATTTAGATCTTCCTCGTCTAGTTCCACCGTCTTCGTCTGACACTCGTTGGTGGTCACTACTTCCATGTTTAATTTTTTTATATACACAGCATGAAGCGTTGAAAAAAATTTATATGCACTAAACACCAACAAATGTTACCCACTTTTAACCAGTTGAAGTTAATTGAACGTATATTACATATAATGGATCCTTTAAAACAGTTGGGTGAAGCTTTAGCATCAGAAACTAAGGTTACCATTTCAGGATTATGGCCAGTATATGAGCAACTAAAATTAAATTTAAATAAAACAGAAAATATAATACATAATTCCATATAAAGCGCTAATTTAGAAACGGATAATGTTCAACTATTTGACAACACTGAAGACATTCATTTTGATAAATATATATTTTGATAATAGAAGAATCTTCTACTTTTTTTTCTCAAATAAATTATGTTACCGAAGAAGATGGTGATACAGATGAAACTTTAAATATAGAACTATCGCAAGCACTCAATCACGTAGAACTCTTAATAACAGATACTATATTTGAAAAATTATCTAAACGCTACTTTGAAAACTTTAAAATAAAACAATTGATACAATTAGCATCGTTTTTAGATCCCAGATATAAAGCGTATTGTTTGAATGATTGTGATTTAAGTATTATAAAACAATTACTAATAGAAGAGTTGAAAAAATCTGGAGATCAATCAGGAGAAATAAATAAAAATAAATCGCTTTCATCGAAAAAAAAACGTTATTCTGGTAAGTTTATAATATTTAAAAAAAATTTTATTTTACACATAACTATAATGAAACATTTTGCACAATTTATAGGCATAGCTTTATTTTTAAGCAAAAATGTACCTTCTGAATCAACATTAAATGACCAAAATATTTTTGAGGCGGAAATCGAAAAATATATTCAAATTCCTAAAGCAGACCTAGATTCAGACTCTCTTGCTTGGTGGAAAATATATAAATCAGAGTTTCCGAATTTATCTTTATTATCAAGAAAATATTTATGTATACAAGGCACTAGCGTACCTTGTGAAAGATTGTTCAGTTATGGAGGTAACGTAATTCTGATAAACGTACATCATTGTCAGCGGAACATGCTGAACAACTAATATTTTTATCAAAAAATTCTCATGTGATAGTTGATAGTTAACTAGTATGATTTTTATTTTTAGTATTTTGGTAAACTTTAATTTAATTATATTAACTTTGTTGTGTAATGTAACACATTTATGTAAAACAAATAGTACTACTATTATTATTTATTATATTACTTTGAATTTGTTAAAATCATCAAAATGACAATTTTTATGATTATGATATAAAACAGTGTATACTTATAAAAAGTATAAACGAGTATACCTTTGTTATTTTATTGTAAAAGGAACACATTTTTAAATATGTATTTTAGTATATACATTACCTATTATAAGTAATATAATTATTTTAACAATTTATCACTCATTACTATGTATAACATTATTCATTATTAGTTATAATAACTGTGATATTATAATATCTTATAATTCTTGTACCTTATTAATAAAGTTTATTATCAAACAAGTAATTTTTATTTCAGTTGAATATCTTTTAAATATTTGTCTATGCATTTTGTCTTACTCTCATATTCGTGTAAACCTTGTGTGTCAGAGTTATATTTATAATTAATTTTTTTTTGTTCCGATTCACATTAAAAATGTGTACTTTCCAGTTTCTACTACCACCGTGTTCGGTAAAGGAGCTTTTAGCCTTTAGGCACATTTGACCTTGTCCTTTGAATTTAGATATATTCAACTTATAGGTAACAAGTTACTAATATTTTGATACCTATTCTAAATAATGTCCCATAAATTTAATATACCTATAGTCTACACAAAACAACACGACACAACACAATGAAGTGTAAAGGCGCTTCAACGTATTTACGAAGTTTGAGACTACACGGAACACGGCGATAATATACGGTATTTATACGTTAATACACGTAGTATTTACCGAATATATACGGTATTTACCGAAAAACTTTACGGTATTTACCATACCGGTATACCGATAGAAACCGGTATGTAAACGCATACCGACTACCGGTGAGTGAATTTCACATACCGCCAGCTCTACACCATCAGGCCGCGCACGAACAGTGGAAATCGATTCGGCTGACAGTTAACAACGGTTCGGAACCGAGTCAAATGGAATCGCGATTAATGACCATCGAAACGTGCCTGGTCCGGTACTTCAACGACCACCGTCGGGTCACGGAGAGCATCAGGCGAATCGAGCTCGGTATACGCCCGTGCACCGAACCGTTACCGCCATCGGACACACCCACCGACACACGCATTTCTGCGGACCCGCGCTGGGATCAGCGAGGTGGACAGGCGATGTTTCACCCGTCCAGCCTCCGCCTTAATAGTACGGAACGGGTACCCGACATCAATCCACATAGGGACGACCACCGCGAAGTCGGAAGTGTTCACCGGACGCAACGGTCTACTAACGCATGGTACGACGTTACCCGTGACACGCGAACCGAACGCGTACCCGCGGAACGGTCCGTACACTTTGCGGACGTGCACCCACTGAGTAGGTCAAATCACACATTTTCAAGTCCACCCTATAGCCCCGAACTTTCTGTCCTAATTCCGTACGAGGATCTTCGCGCAGCACGCGCGTCTCTTCCCGAATTCTCCGGAACAAAGGCAGAGGACTCGGTACGGTTTATTGAGAACGCGGAATCCATATTAGGTCAGGCTAATATTCATTCGGCTAGTTGGACAAGGGCGGTCGAGCCGCAACTGAAAGGGATAGCTGGAGATTGGTGGATATCCATCAAGATCCTGGATCTATCCTGGGAGGAATTTCGGATGGAATTTTTGGAAAATTTCGACAACGCCGAAATTCAGGCCCAAATACGCGCGGAAATTGTTTCAGTGAAACAACTCGCCACCCAGCCGCTCACCGAATTCGTTTTGGTCAAAAACCAACTTGCGCGACGAATTTAGGACACATGTGCGACTTCAGCGACCGGAAACTTTCGGAGATTTGCGTCACATAGCCGGAGTCCTAGACCCGCAAACGTTCACCGCATGCCCCCACGCACAAGACCGCGTACCACCTGAACTGCGCAACAAAGGGCGTTGGAAAAACCGTGACCCACCACAACCCCCAAACCGTAGACCGGATGGGAGGAAGCCGCCGGGACCATACAGGATTTGTGAGGGGGACCATTGGAACAACACATTCCCTCACCAACCGACGTTTTCGGGAAACGACGGAGGAGACGGGGGAATTAGTCCGACCATCCGCCTCCAATCATTTTTCAAAAAAATTACAACCGAGTTTACGCACAGCACCATCATCAAATTTTGGCATTATAAACGGAGATATTGTCAACGGACGTCCGACAGGAAAATCGGGTCTCAAAGACCCAATGATTTCCGAACGACCGTCCTCAAATATATCTTCCGTACACACCTCCACATCGAATTCCGACGTTCCGGCGTACCCCCGACAATCACAAGTCGGCGCCGTCCCTCAACTCTCCAACCTACAACACCCCGCTCATACCTACCACTGCAGAAGTGGTAGTCATCCGGTTTCAGGGGAAGCCTTAGGTGTAGGGACAAAGGTTATAGGGACCGGAACGGTTGACCACGTCAACGGGGATGCGATTTAACCGAGTCTGACGCGTACCCGATGCCTGATTTAAACAAATTAATTAGGCAGATGAGGGGGGCGAAAGTTTTCAGTGTATTGGATCTTAAGTCGGGATACTGGCAAGTACCGCTTAATAACCCGAACGCTAGAAAATATTCAGCATTTCGGACAGGGGGCTATACCAATTCAGAGTACTACCCTTCAGTCTCAAAAATAGTCCCATGACATTTGTACGGCTAATGAACGAAGTTCTACGTGGTTATCTGGACGAGTTTGTTCAAGTTTACCTGGATAATATTGTTATCTTTTCCGAAAATCTAAACGAACACTGATACCATCTGGACTAAGTTCTCGAACGACTTATGTGATTCGGATTGACTTGCCATACCAAGAAATGTAGGATCGGATCCACCGAAATTTCATTTCTGGGACATTTGGTCGACTCGGAGGGTATTCACAAACAACCAGAGAAATTAGAGGGCATCAATAATTTTCCGGTACCAAACAAAGTTAGGGACTTACGGAGGTTCTTGGGGATATGCAACTGGTATAGTCAGTTTGTAGACAACTTCGCCGACGCTGTCGCCCCCCTGACCGACAGACTCAAAAAAGGATCGAAATGGGTATGGACGAAGACCGAATAGAAAGCGTTTGATAATATCAAAAGTACTTTGTACGATTCTCCCAAACTTTCCCCCTCAGACTATAGCAAACCTTTCTGCCTTGAAGCAGACGCCAGCGAGTTGAGGACCGGTGCCGTGCTCTTCCAAAGGGGTGACAGACCACCATCACTACTAGTACCCAGGTTGACCACTTCTTCGCAACATCCAAAACAGATACCGTGCATAGCGACGCCCCGTTCTTCATCACCACACTCGTGTCGTGGCAATTCGACGACCCCATACGCGAGACATCATTAGGTCGTTAAAATCGGAAACCCCCGCACGTAACACCAGAAGCGCCCCCGATCTTACGGACAGTTTTGTTTTAACGGTTGGCCTTCTGCGAAGGAACGTAAAGGGACACGCATTAGTCGTCATACCTCGATCCCGATCACAACATGTGATCTGGCGGTATCAAGACTACATCATCGCAAGTCATCTGGGGTGGAAGTCAAGGACCGTTTCTACTGGAAAGGTTTGAAAAACGACGTGAGGTTGTATGTGAGGTCATGTCACATATGTGCATGTACCAAACCACTGAACTCACGACCGGATGACCCTATGTCCACCCACAAACCCAGACAACCCTGGGAGATAGTCAGTATTGACCTAATAGGCCCCTATCCTCGTACGAGTAAGGGGAATTCATACATTCTGGTCGCCACTGATTGTTTCAGTCGGTGGACCGAAGCATACCCGCTAGAAACGGCCACGACGAAAACCATTGTCGATACACTAGAACGTGAATTTTTCTCACGTTTCGGATACCCCCGGATCTGCCTTAGTGACAACGGCCCCCAATTCGTGTCGAACGAGATGCTCAACGCGCTCGAACGATGGGGGGCCCAGGGTTTGACCACTCCAATGTATCACCCGAGAGCCCACCCGGTCGAGCGCCGGTAGATAGTAGATAGTGAAAGGACGAGGAGGAATCTAGAACTAATGGGTGAACCAGGCAAGGACAGAGGGACCGTGCAGAGCAAATTTACGGAAGGGAAACTGGTATATTACAAAGCCCACCATCTGTCCAAAGCGCATCAGGGGTTCCACGCGGGATTCACCCCTAAATGGTGGGGACCGGTTAGGTTAGAGAAGCGAATCGGAAAGGAGTTTTTCTGACCGATCAGCTGCCACCACGGAAGATCCACGTGTCATGCCTGAAACGCGCAAACCTAGTAACAGAATCTAATAATAGACAAGATTCATTTCAGCACCAACATCATGGCCGGTAAACAGCTGATGTCGGTGGAACCAGTCGAGAGGGCGACGGTGGCGGCACTGAAAACCGACCCAAGGCTGTGGGTGGCATACAAAAGGGGGAAGGCAGACAAGGCGGAAGAAATCCGACGGTTCTTGGCATCAACACCAGTGGACAACCGTCCTCGGACGCAATCGCAGCCGATACCAACCCCGCAACCGCGGTCGACCCCGACCCCGCAACAGCGGTCGACTCAAGAACCGGAACCCCGGGCAGTTCCGGTAACGGTGGTCCAAATCACGGACCCAGCAATTCGGTGGGTGAGACCGGCCCCAGGGTTACCACT
>NW_020272713.1:0-8196 GCF_003268045.1 Sipha flava
ATTTTATGAAGATATTTTTATGAATTCTCAACTCAAAATAATATGCTAATTTTCGTGTTTTTTCAGTATTTTGTCAAAATTTGATCTTTAAATGCTTATAAAAATAACGGTGACTAAGGATTTTTAATATTTTTCATCTGCCTTTGAAACAATACACTAGGAGCCTTCTATCAAAGTTTCAAGCTTTTTTACCTAATATTTTATTGACATTCATAGAAAAGAAACCTAAAAAATTTGAAAATTGATAATGTCCGTAAACATCTCAAATTGAGTTAAAATATTTTGAACATTTTATCGTGTATAGAAAATGCGAATATAAACAACCAGTGAAAATCTCATGTACTTACGGTCATTTATTTTAGATTTATACCAAAAACTAAAATCAATTTTGTCGAAAATCGGGTTTGCCTAAAAATTCCCGTTTTTTCCTTAATTTTTTATTTGTTTTTCACGAAGCTTTTGAAAACTATTGGGAAATTTTTACTTTTGACCCCCCAAAGGAATAACTAGATTCACTTTCCTATCAGAAAAGGTACTATTGAAGAAAATCGAAGCATTTTTACTGTCCTAAAAGGTGATAACAGACACAAAAATTAAAAAAATAAAAAAATAAAAAAATTTAAAAAATTAAAAGACACACATCATTGTAGAATCAATACATTCTTTCGCTTCGCTCAGAATCTAAAAATATATGAATATAATTATATGAGTCGTAATTTCATTACAGGTACTTGGGAAGTGGTTGTGATCACATAGATCTACATTTAACTTATCGGATAGGACACTCAACTATTGGAAAAATTTTGAGAAGAATTTGCGGTGTTATATGGGAAGTACTACGATCTGAAACATTTCCTGAGCTGAAGGAAGAACAATGGAGAGATAGAGCAGATGGATTTTAAAACTACAGTCAGTTTCCCAATTGCTTAGGGGCAATCGATGGAAAACACGATATAATTCGTAAACCGAAGATGAGTGGGTCACTTTTTTATAATTATAAATATTATTTTTCAATTGTTTTGCTCGGCATCGTAGATGAAAACTACAAGTTTATTTATATTGACGTTGGCGCTTTCGGTAAAGAATCTGATAGTACGATTTTTGAAAAGACAAATTTTTATAAGGCACTTGAAAATAATACACTGAACATTCTAAAAAGCCGACCCCTTCCAGGTACTAATATAAATATGCCTTACACATATATTGGTGATGAAGCTTTTTCCCTTTCGTCGAACATCATGAGACCTTACAGTGGAAAAGTTTTGTCTCATAAGTAGAGCCCGGAGTTATATTCTTTTGCATATTTTTTTGAATCCATGCAGTCAGACAGGGGTTTGAAATCTATACGAATCATGAAACCGGTGTATTAATGGCAAAAGTTTTTTTTTTGCATATTTTAGAATATTTCGTATAATAAAGAATATTAGAGAATATATTGATTAATTTGTATAGATGTTCGATATTTTTTGTTACAGTGGCGTAAATAATATAAATTATATTATGCCCGATAATAGTGATACTGATATGATATTGAAAATATACTATAATATATTTATATACCATCGTATATACGATTTTTATACCCTACATAGTAATGTACTGCAATCCATTGTAGTAGATAAGTGACATATCTAAGATAACGATGCCCTACAAAAAATGGAATTACTACACTACAAAAATAGCTGAAATGTATATACAAAAATGTACCGTGTACAACACTACAACAGTGCAGTGTCACGTGTCGTGTAGAATTGACATAAGTACAGAGTAGTTTTATTTTATTAGTCGCTTGTTTTTACTTGTTAATAATGCCGAAAACACCATCAACTAAATTAAAAACTTTAATTTCACAGTGGGTACAACCATTAAATAAAAACAATATAAATCTTACAACTGATGGCACAACTCTTTTTTGTCAAGTGTGTAATAAAAATATACCGTGCATTAAAAAATCTCAGTTAACACAACATATAGATACATCTTCACACCAAGAAGCTCTAAAGCGTAAGTTAAACACTTCAAAACAATTGTTTTTATCGGAATCGACTTCTAAAAAAAATGTTAATGAAATTTTATGAAGATTTATGTTTGAGTTTGGTTGGTGCAAGTATTCCGTGGTATAAATTGCAGAATCCACAATTTCGGGCATTTTTAGAAAAATATACTGCCAAACATATACCCGATGAAAGTCTATTAAGAAAAAATTATCCATCACATTGTTATGATAAGACTTTATCCAATATAAAAAATGAAATAGGAGATAATAATATTTGGTTTGCTGTTGATGAGACTACGGATATAAATGGTCGTTATGTGGCGAATTTATTGGTTGGGATACTAAAATCAAATTATCCGACTCATTCTTTTCTTTTAACATGTAAAGTTTTAGATAAGACTAATCATTCTACTGTGGTTCGATTTGTGAATGATGGGTTAAAATTACTGTGGCCCTTAGGTGGTAATGATGAAAAAGTATTGTTGATGCTCTCAGATGCTGCGCCGTACATGGTGAAAACGGGACAGTCACTAGCAGTTTTTTATCCCAATTTAATTCATGTTACATGTGTAGCTCACATGTTCAATAGGGTTGCAGAAAGAGTTAGAGAAATGTATTCAGACGTAAATAAATTAATTAATAACATAAAAAAAGTATTTCTAAAATCTCCATACCATGTACAAGTGTACAAAGAAATATTACCAGGTATTCCGTTACCCCTTGAACCAGTACTAACCAGATGGGGAACGTGGTTGGAAGCTGCTATTTTTAACTGTGATAATTTTCAAGGTTTAAAAAAAGTTATTAAAGAATTAAGTGGTCAAAACTCTCCCAGCCAGTCTGTACTTAAATGTAAAACAGTTTTTAACTTAGAAACCGTAGAAAACAATCTAATATTTATTAAAGCCCATTTTCTTGTGCTGGTAACGTCCATTAAAAGTTTAGAGAAGTCTAATGTGTCCCTTGTTGATTCTACAAATCTAATTGAAAATACAATTGGTAAACTTCAAAAAATACCCGGAGAAAATGGAAATAAAATAAAAATAAAAATTGATTAGCTTCAACAAAAAAATCAAGGGCTCATCATTTTAAAAAACGTAGCTAAA
This sequence comes from Sipha flava, assembly GCF_003268045.1. Classification (NCBI taxonomy): domain Eukaryota; kingdom Metazoa; phylum Arthropoda; class Insecta; order Hemiptera; family Aphididae; genus Sipha; species Sipha flava. The sequence continues at coordinate 3,103 of NW_020272713.1, forward strand.
GTTTTGAATGGAAATAATGAACTACAACTTTTAAATAATTTTTTACCGGCTATGATAACTGATTTGCAATATGCTTCTGTGACTTCAGTTGACGTCGAACGTTCTTTTAGTACATATAAAAACATTTTGATCGACCGTTGCACAAGTATGACACCAGAGCACATGGAACAAAATATAGTTGTCAACTGTTTTCTAAAATGTTCTTAGTTAAAAATTTAAAATAATTAAATATTAAATATTATTATTAATAATTTAATCGAACTTTTCTTAACATGAAGTATTTTTATTGTGTACCTATTTAATATGGTAAATATAGTATTTATATCAGGTTTTTGTATTATTTAATTATTTTGCATATTATGTATCTTGTATCTATTTTTTATTTTCTATTTTTCAATTTTTTTGTATAATTTGCTTAATTTGGTTGCATATTGAGAATACATTAATAAAGAAGCATATTTTTGGCATATTTTATTATGATTTTTAAAGGATATTGGAAGAATATTTTCAAATTTTTAAGAGAATATTAGCATCTTATTTTGGCTATTGGTTAAGGTTTGGAAAAATACGTTTGTAAGAATTTTTTTATTCTCATTGAGTATTTTGTTAATCATATCTTATTATTAAGGTCGCTGGAGGGCCCCCAAATTAATAATAATATTATATAATAATAATTAATTAAATTAATTTGTCCCAGGCCCCGAAAAACCTTTGGATGGCCCTGATTGTTACAGTTAACTATAATAGCCAATAGGATAATGAGTACGAATAGGTATAATAAATTATAAAACAAAATCAATTTCTAATCAACTGCTAAAATCAATAGATAATAATATATTCATATTATAATAATTGAAGTAGCATCTCTGTTATAGATTACACTATTATCCATGACCGTCGTCGAGAAAGGTAATATAATTTTACCGTCACCACAGCAATGTGTACGAGTATGTGCCTTGTGGACTATAATTAATTATTGCGCTATGCTATTAATATATTTTATTTGTCAACAATTACCTATTAGTTATCAGAATTATTAACTTTTTGATAATAGATTTATTTTTTTTCGTAATAATTAATAATAGTATAATATTATAATTTATTTTCGTTTTTGATTTCGTTACAATATTTTTTTTGTTTTCATTTTATTAATTGATTTCGTTGTTACATTTTAATTGTTTTCGTTTTTCATTTTTTTTCGTTTAATAATGTTTTTCAAAAATGTTTTCCATCCCTGCTTTTTTATGATTGTTTCCTGACTTTTTTATGTTTTTTCAATACTGACGATTAGAGTACATAAATTATATTTATGAAGTTTTTGTTAATTTTATTAGCTTTGGCAAATTTGAATATTTTAGCACAGAAATTACATAGGACATTTTTATTGTTTTCACCGTGATAGTAATGTTTCCACACAGGATCTTTTACCCGACCCATGACTAAAAAAAAACTATTGCTAAACTAATTAACATTTGACAAAAGAACTTGTATTGATCAATTAGTAGTATAATTTTTAGCATTGATTATAGAATAGATCTATTCCAGCGGTTCCCAAACTTTTTAAGTTCACGTCACCCTAAAAATTAAAAAAAATAATTGCGCCTCCCATAAAAAATTAAATTACAAATTTATAGTATTTAAATATACAAACACTTTTATTTTTATGAAAATATAAGTTAACAGTAAATATTATTAAACTTCAATTTAAAGTATTACAAAATACAATGCGTATTAATATTTAAACTTAATGCGAACAATGTGCTTGTTTTCTGTTTAATAATTCTTCAAAATTAGGTAGCAATGTTGTGACAGCCACAAGCATTTCTTTTTCAATATTAAGTTTTGATCGATATTTTGATTTCAATACAGCAACTGCAGAAAAGCCTGCTTCGCATAAATACGATGTCGCAAATGGTAGTAGTACACGCAAAGCTTTGTTGGATATTTCAGAATATTCATCTTTAATGCTGCTCCAAAATTCTAAAAGTGAAAATGAAGAAAATTTCATTCGTAACGAAGTATCAGATGAAATATCGATTAATTGTTCTTCTTCAGTAGTTGTGAAATTTGGTAATGGGTTTTCACTAAACGGATCTTTAATCCAATTGTATTGTACGATGTCTTCTGGAAAATATTTCTCGAAATGATTTTTAAGAGTCATCAGATGATCAGAAATTATGTTTAGTGAGCTCATTGGTAATTCATGATCATTATCTTCAAGAAAACTTTTTAAAAATGAAAAACACGTGGTTTTACCGTTTTCTTCGGTTAGTTTCCTTTGCCATAACTCGATTTTTTTAATAAAAGCAACCACTTTATCATATAATTGCAGAATATTAGTTTCTTTACCTTGTAAAGATGTGTTGAGTATATTAAGTTTTTCAAAAATATCACATAAATACGCTAATTTAATTACAAAATCACTATCAATAAACTTGTTAAAATCATTATGACCTTCTTCACTCAAATAAGTGTAAAGTTCTTGTCTAAGTTCGAACACTCGTATTAGTACGTTTCCTTTTGATAGCCATCTATAATTACAATAAAATAGTAACGCAGTATGCTCTGCTCCCATTTCTTCACATATTTTTTTAAAGAACCTTGCTTTAACAGGCCTTGTTTTTATGTAGTTTACTACTTTTATAACTGTTTGAAGTACGGTATTTAACGATGGACACATATTTTGTGATGCTAAAGATTCTCGATGAATAATACAATGAGTTCATATCATTTCTGGAGCTTTTTTTCGTATTAAAGCCTGAAGTCCACCATAATGATCAGCCATAGCTCGAGCCCCATCTTTACATACATCCAAACAGTTTTCCAATTAATATTATTACAATTCATAAAGTCATTAGTGATATCAAATAAGGTTTGAGCCTTAGTGTCTCCGAAAATTGGTTTACAAAATAATAACTCTTCTATAATATTTGTTTTGTCCATAAAACGAATATAACATATCAAGTGTGCGTCTTTATTACTATCGGTAGCTTCATCAAGTTGAATTGCAAAATTTTTGTTTTTTAATTTACTAATAAGCTGTTCATTTATATTTTCAGAAATATCATGAATTCGCCGACTTATTGTATTATTAGACAAGGGAATATTTTTAAGTTGGTTTGCAGCAGATTCCCCGATCATAGTAGAAACCATATCAATTGCTGATGGTAAAATGAGTTCTTCAGCAATTGTATGAGGTTTTTTACTCTGAGCAACACGAAATGCTACCTTATAAGTGCTAAAAGTGCTTTGGTTGGAACACTTTTCTGTTTAATAAAACTGGTTGATTTTTTTTCTAATTGTTCACGTTGCCTTACAAAATAATCACGTTTTTTATTAATTAACGATCCATGATTAGTTTCAAAATGACGCTTTAATTTATTTGGAATCATACTATCGGCAGCTAATACTTTTAAACAAATAACACATTTCGGACGTTCTTCGTTGTCTATTTTAATGTAAGTAAAACCAAAGTCTAAATAACTATCATCGTATTTTCTGAACTTACGTTTATTTTCTTCTATATTGTTGTCTTCATTTAAGCGCTTGGTTGTACTCTTAATATTCAGAAATTTTTCCATTTTTCCAGAAAAGATATAAAACACGAGTTGATAATGCGCAATTCGAAAATGACGAATACACCTTACGTACGGTTCATTCACGACGACTACTGCTGAAATTGCCGTGCAAATATATTAATATTGGTCATTACTCATTACAATTCTACACTATTAGGTAGGGTAGACGCAATAATATTCGGTTATCGATAATGCGATAATGCTGTAACGACATTTACGGAAATTACCGAATCAAGTATATTATTGTACGAATATAACGCGACTTTAAGTAATACCATTGATTTTATAATACATAGATAAGCAATTCTATAGAGTAATTTGGTTTATTATTATTTTTTTTCATCAGTATGAAATATTTGTTTGGAATAGTTATGAGTCATAAGTATTTCGTACTTCCTTCGAAACTCTATGGAGGCCATGAGCAGCATGTCACATGTACCATTTTAGAGTAGAGTGCATTCAGAGATTTTCCACACTTTATCATATACGGCGCAGCGTCGGACAAAAATAATAAAACATTGTCGTGTCTTATCCCATTAGGCCATAAAATTCTTAAAGATTTGTCAAAAAGTTTAGAAACTGTAGAGTGATTGGTCTTTTCTAGTGCTTCAGTATTCAGTAAAAAAATTGGACCAGCAGTATCCTCTTCTAAAGCCCCTATTATTACATTAGCTATATACCGACCTTCTGTGTCTGTTGTTTCATCAAGTGACACCCAAATTTTTCGGTCGAAAACACGTTGCCTAATTTTTTCCATCATTTCGTTGTAGCAGTCGTTTAAATAGAATTTTCGAAGTACTGATTCTGTGGGGACATCTTTTCCAGAATAAACTTCCAAAAATGTCCGAAACTCTATATTTGATAGTTTATTTAGTGGTATATTAGCCGAGACCATAGCTTTGCATAAATCCAGGTTGAACTTCGATTTTTTAGACGGTAAATCATTGGTTAATAGTTGTTGGCACTTGGTCTTTTGTTGATTTTCTTTACGTTTAACAGAACACAAATGTTTTTCTGTTTTCATGTGCTGTATTACGCTGGATCTTCTATCCGAATCGACTTTCGTTTCGCAATATTTGCAAAATAATACCCTAGTGTCAATACTAAAAACATTTTTACCCAACTCAGACACGAAAGTATTTAAACGACTACTTAAATTTTTTTTTTTTTTTTTAGGCATTTTAATTTTTGTTTAACAAATATTAAAATCAGAATATTACGTGGCACATAAGCGGTAATCGAGCACGGTAAGCAAACAATACGAACTACGAACACACTAATTTATTTAAGTAACAGACCACCGTTTTTTTTATTTTTTTTTTATTTTTATTAGCTTTTAGTATACAACTATGATAGCTCGACATTTACAGAGATTATAAATAAAACAATATTATACATTAAACATTAGTGTACATATTAAATAATGAAGCCAGCATCCAATATAAAGGAAATTATTAATTTGATGGCGGTAGTGGATTTTGTGTTAAGTATGGAGTGGATATTTAAGGGGATATTA
>NW_020272714.1:0-4226 GCF_003268045.1 Sipha flava
AGCAATGTTTTCACAATTTTTAAAAGGCTTATTTTCAAAACCATCGATTATTAAATTTAATCCTCGAAATTTCCCACATTTACAGCTATCATTGTAATCATCCAATTCTACATATGAAATCATCACTCCGTGATATGATGAGTTTTTTGAAAGTTTTCCCTAAAATATGAACAATGTATACAATCAAAGCAAATTCTTAACGATACATAGTATAGTTGATTTAAGAAATGTATCTAAATATGATACAGTTAAAAAAAATGCCACTATATAAAATGATATACTATGTGAAACAATAATGAAAAACATTATATTATAACAAGGTAGTACAATGTTTTTAATTTTTTTATTATTGAAATTCATTGATAAACCAGTGGTTAATCAGTAACGTTTCACATAATATATCTCGTGACATACTGGCCTTTTTTTACAATATTTATCTTGGCTATAATAAATCACTGGCATAATTCCAAAAGTCTTGTATCATATTATTTTAACAGGTTATTCTATCAAATGAGGTATTTTTTGTGACAATAAAGCATAAGATTATTTGGGTATATTTTCGTAAGTATACACCTGCTTCAATTTAATCATCAAAATAAATTAAAAAAAAATTGATTATTTACTTTATCATAAAGCGTTTGTGCATCATCTTTACACCAATCACATGATGCCGTTTTATTGCTACAATACTGTAAAAACATAATTGAAAAAATTATAACTTAGTAGAAATAAAATGTTTAATAAAAAAATGTCCGTTTTCATATCTCATTTCTAAATAATTATACAGCAAATTGTAAACCACTATACATTATACTGATATTTATTAATGCTAAACTACCAACCTATCTTATGATTTTCTTTCAATTCAAAATATAGTAGATAACTGATAAATTTAAATTCTTAATTCAGCAATAAGTAAATTACTATAATCATAAACTAATAAAATAATTATTTTGTCGACAGTCGACAGTGAAGCACATTTATTACCTTATCACGTTCGTGTATTATCTTTCCGTGCTCATATGCATGCTCACCGACGTTTACATTGCTAAATTTTCTCACTTTTATTTTATTTTTGATTAAATTGTATCTCTTTTCGATAAAGCTATTTAAGAGTGTCTACGGCTTCACGATCCTTCGGGATCTAGGTAAATTCTTATTTACCTAATATTAAACTAATATTAAATGCCAAAAATCTCAGACGCGGCAGCATCGCCATTGTCTAAAACCACTAATGAGTTCATCACGCACATTATTATATCTAAGTTCAGGCAAAAAAATTCTAATCACAATTCGTCGTCAACCGGTTATTCACTTACAGATATAGATTGAGTAATTGCTATGCCTAAAAATAATAAACGACCTTTAACTCTGAATCACCTGGGTTATCACCATAAAATAATCACTCATACACAGAAAGCCTTTTCGTAGCACCAAATCATTATATAAGTCTCACCATTGAAGATGATCATAACATGGAAACGATTGAATCAGCCGAACCTATAATCCACAAGCCACCACCTATTTTTAAAACATCCGATGTCGATTTTCTTAAATTTTGCACCACTGTCTAATCTTTTTCTGGCACTGATGATTTCATATCCAAGAGTAACACTTCAAGAATCAAACTACAGTTAAATACAACTGATACGTTTAGAAAAGTTGTTCTCCTACTTAAATCAAAAAAAGTTAATTTTCACACTTATCAAATCAAAGACGAAAAATTTTTCCAAATCTTTCTCCGAAATTTACCTCATTCTATTCCCCTCAACTTCATTAAAGATGAATTATCATAACTCGCATTTAAAGTGTAATATGCATATATTACTAAGAAATAATAATACGCATATTCCTAAGTCATATAAGGAAAAACGTACCTATTGCACACATACACTTTAATGAGTGCCACGCGCGAATTACAAACAACCACAAACAACATCATCATTCGAATAAGACAATCAAGGCCAAGGGCAACCACGTGATGAAACATCATTTGGATATGAAGATCAAGACCAAGGACAGCCACGTGTCGAAAACAATACAATTAAAACAGAATCAAACAGAATATATAAAGGCTCCGTTTCACCACCAACGGCAGACGTGTCTAGCTATCAGACCAAGCCCTTCTGAGTTTCGTCTTCGATATTGTTAGCGCGCAAATTTATAATTTATATCTGTGTCTGTATTTGTATCTGTATTTATTAAAGTGTTTACAAGTGTTTAAATTAATCATTGTATCAATTTACCCTGATCCATCAATATCATTACGATAGGTACCTGTTTTTATTGGGTACCACGTAACAAAAGCTAAACAAGTCATCAAAGTTCTGTAAAATCAGACAAAAAACCGCTCTCTCTTTTCTTTGTTGATTTAGAACCCGAATCAAATAATAATGACATATTCGTGATAAACTTAATTTGCCACTCGTTAGTTAAATTCGAAGAACCTTTGGAAACTTTGAAACTTTGAAGAAACTGTGGCTACACAAAGCACTATTGCAACTACCAGACCCGTTGCGTAAAATATGACGATTGTCACTCGACAAATAAGTGTCCCATATCCAAAAATCATCATCATCAGTTTCTAAAGGCAATGACTTGTCGTAGTAACCAATTCTCTATATTACGCGCCGCATACTTTAGGTGTTGATATGAAGTGAAACCCATTCGTTGCTTGATGTCATTGAAAAATGATTGTCTGGGTCTTCCTCTTGGTCGTTTACCCATAATCTTCCCCTCCAAGATGTTTGTGACAAAATCGTTAAGTCTTAACAGATGTCCGATGAGTTTCACGTTTCTTTTCATAATAGCAGTAATGATATATCTTTCTTCACCTATTTCTTGCAAGATGGTGTCGTTTCTTTTTCTCTCTGTCCAACTCGTCCTTGTTGTTCTTCTCCAAATCCACATCTCCTTCCAACTTATATTTTCATTCCTTTTTTATGGTCCACGTTTCGCAGCCATATAACAAAATACTTCAGATATACGATTTAATAAAACACTTCCTAGTTTGAATGCTCAAGTTCTCGTACGTCAATAGAAATCTTTTCTTTTCGTATGCTTGTATTGCTGAAGCTATTCTTCTTTTAATTTCTTTTGTTGATCTGTTATCTTCTGTAATTAGACTTCCTAGATAACAACATTTCTTTACTTGCTCAATTGATTCATTGCTAATAATGATAATTGTTGCATTTTGTTGGTCGGATTTGCTTAATACAAGCACTTTTGTTTTCTTTCTATTGATTTTAAGGCTGAATTTGGTTAGTGTTGTGTCAAGCAACGTAGCATGAGATTTAAGTCCACTGTAGATTCCGATATTAGTGCAATATCGTCAGCGAAACGGATCGAATGTATTTTCTGACCTTTAATAGAGATGCCATTTGTGTTGACTTTCATTTCTTTTATAGCCTCTTCGAGGGGTTGAATAAGTAGGGAGAGAGCGGACATCCTTGTCTCACTCTTTGTCTTATTTTTGCCTCATCCTTATGTCTATTGATATCTATGGTTGTAGCATGGTTTTTATACAACTTATAGATAAATATCCTATCTTTCCAGTCTATACCAGCGTTTCGAAGGTTCAAAAAGAGCAGTTTCCAGTTAACTTTGTCAAATGCCTTCTCAAGATCTACGAAGGCTACGTAAGTTCTTTTACTTATCTCTATTCTCCTTTCTAAGATCTCTCGTAGAGATAAAATTGCCTCTCTTGTGCCACTTCCACATCTAAAACCAAATTGATCCTCCTCAATTATTTCATCAACCCTTTTCTTAATCCTATTTTTTACTATATTTAACAATATCTAAATCCAATGATAAACCACCCAAGTTTACATTATTCTATATTCGAAAATAATTTTGTAAGTAAAAACATTTAATACTTACATTTATGATAATATGACAAAATGTAAAACTAAACTTTTTTTTTTAATATTAATAAATTATTATGTAACAATGTTATCACAATTTTTAAAAGGCTTTTTTTTCAAAACCATAAATTATTAAATTTAATCCTCGAAATTTTCCACATTTACAGCTATCATTGTAATCATCCATTTCTATATATGAAACATACACTCAATGATATAGTAAGTATTTTGAAAATTGTCCCTAAAATATGAATAATGTATACAATCACAGCAAATTCTTAACGATACTTAGAATAGCTGATTTTAGACATGTATATCTAAATAGAGTTAAAAAAATGCCACTATATTAAATTATATTTATAT
>NW_020272715.1:0-3708 GCF_003268045.1 Sipha flava
TCCATTCCAACTTCTCTACCGAAGGTCAGTAATAATTGTTAATTTACATTGTTTATACGATAATACATCCGGATGGTTTACTTATAAGAATAAAATACAATAAAACTGTTCAAACCGTGTACTACTCGGTCGACTCGCTATAACACACATAGTTTAACCGATCACTGTCTTATTATTATCTTTCGAATTCGAGTTTTGGTTCGACTGCGTAGTTTATCCATTCTTCGTGTCAAATCCATATGTCAACCGTGTGCCTACACGGGAATCGTTAACTTTTCTATATAATTGCTGATATTTATATACAGGGTGGTCCAAAAGTCTTTGCTCACTAATTTTTATTTTATTTCCAAGCAATATATAAAATCATGAAACAATGTTTATTTGTCAAAATTAATTGTTAAAACTTATTTTAAGTAAAAAAAAAAAATCGTTAACTATCGTTTATTTGTAAAATCAACTAATGTGTAAAGGTGCAAGCTGAGTTCCCGAACAAAGACTTTTAGGCCACTCTTATACATGTATAATTTTAGTGTTGTAATTTAAATGTTTTATTTTTCCAATAATGTGTTTATCACATTATACCATTATTGTTGTACAGTTGTATATCTTAAGTTGTTTAGAAAATATGTACAAAAGGAAAAATTTTAATTTTTTGAAATTCAAAAAAATCTTTTTTGTCCAACTATTTTCATTTTCGAACCACTGTGCGCCGTGCCCCTGTGCGGATAAGAATTAATCACACCCCGCCACTTCGCTGACGTACCACCGCGATACATACGCTCCTTAAAGGTACATTTACATTATAGTCCGAACGAATGCGAGCGAATGTTATCGAATACATTCGTTCATGATTCGGCCGTTTACCGTGTTCGGGACTATTCGCGGTCGTTCGGGCTTCTTCAGCATTCGCATTGAATTCGCTTTGAAGTATTCAGTTGTGGACAAAAAGTGTCGAACACAACCGAATATCGTTCGATCCGAACGAACGTCACCGAACGCCGCCCATTGGCTCGCGTTAGGCAAACCGTTTACACTACTGAATTCGGTACGATTCGTTCGCGTTCGGACTATAATGTAAACGCACCTTTACGGTCACGGCTCGTACACCGCCATTATTGATTATCAATATTTATAATTCAGCGCATTGTTCAATGTATAGTTTTATTTTTATTTGTATGTAGTATTATTATTGAATAGGTTTACTATATTCATCCTTACCCTGTAATAATATTACATTTACATATTATGGTGAACAATTAAAAAGCACCGATTTACATTCGTGATACATTAAGCCGCGACCACACTAGTAAACATTAATAGGTATTGCATGATTTCCTTAAAATTCTACATCTATCCAACATTGTTTATTTTTTTTTTGATTACTCCTAAAACCTAAAAGTATGCATACCACACGATGGAATCACTGCACCTATGAGCTGCGGCTGTTTTATGGAGGAGCAGTGGCCCTTCTCCTCTTGTTAAAAAAAAAAAAAAAACCATTACATTTCGTTAATTATTTAAGACATATTAGATACGGTTTAAAATATATTTAAAATTAGGTTGTTAAATATATATAAATAAAATATAATTTAAGCCGTGGTACAACCGGGTAACATGTGTCATCTTTTGAATGTAAGCTCTCCCTCCTATTCTCCTTTTTATCGTTCTGGACCCGATTCAATTAATGTGTTATTAACTTGAAGATTATTCACCGTAGTGATTATTAAATTCATAGTTGATCATTTATAAACCTTCACTTTTTCGATGAAACATTTTATGATGATCCCGTGTGGTCGAAAATTATGGACGCCTTCGGCTCTACAATAGTACACTATTGTTCGTTTATGATTTACCTGCGTCGTGGAATTTCTGTGACACGGGTTGACGGCGGACGTCACGAGTTTCGTCGTCGAACCCATCTTCGTGGAAGGTTTTTCATTATTATACTAGAACCCTTCTTCGTGGGAGGTTTTACATTGTTATATTTTAAACACCGCGCTTCCTCAACGTGTACGTTGTTTTCATTAATGCTATACATTACGTTAGATTTTATTCTGCTAGTGTTTTACGCTGGTTGGCTTTCTCCGTATGATATGATACGCATATTCATATTAATATCATAAATAGATTTTTTTTTTCTCAAGAAAAACTATTATGTACCGTAAAATATTTATATAAACTAAGGATTGATATCATAATCATAATTCAAATTATTTAGATTACGAGTTACAACACAGCACATCGGTATATAGCCGGTATACATTTTTTTTTTACGAAAACCGTATAAATTATTACCAATCATGACTTTTTAGACGGTGTGGAAATATTTATAAATAAATCGAAATTCCGTGGACACCGGTGGTTATTGTATATAAATATAAAGCCCGAGCAGATGGTCTGCGTCAATAGTGATTTCATTCGTCCGTTGTAATATTTTAAACCATTGAATAACATTCCAAAATAACAATTCCATAAATCGTTGTCATTTCGGAGGGTGCTACGGGCAACAAAACATATATGAATCGTACCCTTCGATTGTGATTCAACTTCTTTTTTATGCATCGACGCAAGTCATCGACAAAATGTATATGCGCTCACATGAAAATCTGTTTTATATATATAAGTAGCACCTGGCCTAAATGTCCTAGTAGATGGTCTGCTCCATTGGTGGTTTCATTCGCTTATTGTAATATTTTAAACCGTCGAATGACATTCCAAAATAACAATTTCATAATTCGTTGTTAGTTTGGAGGGTGCTTCGAGCAACAAAGCATTATGTGAATCATACACTTCGATTGTGGTTCACCTTCTTTTCTATGCATCGATGCATGTCATCGAAAAAATTCATATATTATGAAGCTTATGTGCAAATCTTAACTTGGGGCCTAAAAATTTTTTAAAAAAAGTATTTAACAACTTTTTATAAAATATGATAGCCGGTGTTTATATTATGGAAGATAGTTTAGTAGATATTTTATTTTAACTGTCTTAAAATGTTAACCACTTAGGGGTCGCAAAAAATAGTACGGGGGTGTTAAAAATTAATGAACAAATTGTTATTCATTCCAAAATGTATTAATTTAATCTGATTATCACGAATGTACAATAACATCAAATAAAATAGCGTATAGCGTAATCTTATAGTATAGGAAATAATTCGACATAAAAGGTATATTTTACATGTAGGTATGCACCGCGATGAGAATATAATTTTGATGAGTGATTATTGAAACTAATAAATATGTGTTTACGTTTTCATGCTGTTATCATATAATGATTTAATTAATTATATTTTATACGCAAAGCTTCTTTTTCCTGAGACGAATGAATAATGATACTATTACATAAAATACTACTTACTAATTTTCGACGAAACAAAAAATTAATTTAATTTAATTTTACCATTTTTTTATTATTACGAGTATGTTAACATTTATGTAAGGTTAGCCTTGTATTCAATTTCCAAAACATCTTACAGTCATTAATGATTTATTTGATCAAATTCCGTATAATATACTTATCTATTTCACGTATAAGCATTTGTTCTATTTTGGTGTATTAGAGTTAATAAAACAAACAAATCAAATACTTTTTATCAATATATAATTCAATAACTATTTCAATAACGATGGTTTTTCTCTATGTTTATAATAACGCATTAACATTTAATTATATAAAATATAGATGTAGATCATATAAGAAACAATT
>NW_020272715.1:3718-7913 GCF_003268045.1 Sipha flava
TTTGAAGTATACAAAGGAAAGAGATAATCAAATGTAAATGTATTATATTAGTTCTAAATGAAATTGTGTATTATATCTTATTTTGTAAGTATAAGTTTATTTTAATTTTATATTTTCATATGCTTGTATTTTTCAGGAATGTCAAACTTATTTTTATCGTACTATTGTCATTGGCTTGCCAAACCATGGGACGTAATGTTTCCAACTTGGAACTTTCAAGATTATTGAGTAATTATTATTTTTTTATATTCACATGCTATTTCAAGCAATGCTCTGCAATTGTTGTGGAAAAATTGTTTCCTTAATACCTACATCAAAATAATGTTTTTTTTACGCCTTTTATTTTTAACAGTTTTATTATCTGATTTCTATAAACCTTTTTTCAAAACGCCCAAAAAGTGCTTGAAATTTGAGGAGGCGGCTCGAAAATCGTTCAAAATATATTTTACTATGTACCTACAACATACGTAGTGTAGTTTAAAAAAGGGACTTGTTCCCCCTCCTTTTTTGAGAAAATTTATTTTCATATATGTGTTTTATTTACATTATGTGTCAGATAATATAACTTTAATTGCGTTTCTATACAGCGGTTTTAATATAAATTTTTGTGTATTAGATTGGACCAATACCAGAAATATTTGTTTGACCATTTTACCGGACGTTATACTTACATCTTGCGTCATGAGATACACCGGACGTCCTGCAGGTGAGTCAACATTTTTTTATTGTACATCATATATATAAAAAAAAATTAGTCACGTACCTAATAGGTTAGCGCATGGTATTTTTATAATAATAAGGAATACATAGAACATTATGTTATTATTTAAATATCATTTATTATAACTTAAGAACAAAAAATATTTTTGATCTACAATTGTCCTAATCCTTGCTTATAGGTACGGAACTTTATGCGGATCAAACTTAAGTAAACGCGCGTTTTTATTTCACGCTTAATTAATAATTATGAATCGTATATTATGAATTAGCCGCTAGAGCGTGATAATATAAATGTACTTTTTTTTTTTAGCTTTCTTGCCATGGAGCAGCGGCATCAATAGCAAATGCTGTTTTAATGAGTGTGACCTAAGCAATTCGAAGATGACATGCCCCGATTCTAAGTATTTAATTTATTTATTTATACATGATTAATATGATCTAATAAAAATGTGTTTTAGTTTACAGAATATTATTTAATTACTAATTAATTATCATTTAATAAATTATTTAATTTTCACTATGGTATTATGATCGAATTTGTATGTTAATGTCAGTAACTTTTATATAATTACTTTTCTCGATTTTTTTTATTTTGTTCGTTTAAAAAATGGTATGTATTTGTTCATATGATTAGAAATATTAGTTTGGCTCAGCATCTTTTAAAAATTCTAGCGATGCTCTCCAAACTTGAATACATTCATCTCCAAACACTACAACTCCAATTATTATAATTTCTGTGTGTATGAAAAAATATTTAATTAATAAAAATATAACAAACAATAGTTTCTGAAGTCTAAGATAAATAACTAAACCACCAATGTTTCTTCGTAGTTTTTATAAATGTTTATACTACTATTAATAAATTGTAAAAGTTAAACCAATTTGTAAAATATTATTTCTAATATATAAATATTGTCATGCAATATACAGGGCTAAGGAAAATTTATCTGAAGTAAAAAAATTATTTACTCTCAAAGAATTTCCTATTCCAACAACACCAACCACCACTAGGCCTGCAGATGTGGACAATGAAAAAGTACAAGAAGATTTATGCAAAGCCGTCATGCTTGCAAAGGAATACATGAATAAATTAGGTCAGTATCTTGATTAGCATAGTGCAACACAAATTCCCCTCTTTCAATAGCATACAATATAATTTAGTACACCTATAGCAAAAAGTCAGCCATATGGTTAGGTTATATATATTATTATATTGTATATTAGTATATTTTTATATTGACCGTATTCATTTGGGTTGAGTTGGGTACAAATATTTTAGGGTCTTTTAATATAATTATACATTTAATTATCTATAACTACAAGTATTTTATAAATCTCAATAGGAAAAAATAATCTATATACTAATTGAATAAAAATAAATATAGTTTACACTAGACCCAAACAATATATTTACAAAATGTACTAACTCTATTATATTACAATTCAATACTTAGCCGTATGTTCAAGCAATAAAACACTGAGGTGGTCCATCTTTTACTAATTTGAATTTATTTATTTAACTCATGTTTAAATTCAACTATAAAATTATTTAGTCTTAACTTTCTTGTCTGTAATTAATTATGATTGTTTAATATTTCAGAGTTTCGTCAGTATGCTGTTCGTTTGACATGCTTAGCTTCTCTGGGTGAGCTTAAAACTGTAAAGGAGTAAAAAGTTAAATCACTTGGAGAATGAAGATGAATATTCATATAATTTAGGTCATAATACTTTATTAATAAATATAATAATTAATTATCAATTTTTTTTTTTAATATTACTCTTTGTATTAATGCATAACAAATAATAATATTTTTTACTTTTATATTCTTAGTTTATTAATGAACTTATTGATTTAGCTATATAACACTGTAAAATGTCATAAAATTGTTCAATTATCATTAAAATGTATTAGTTAAGTATAATATTAGTATTAGTAATAGTATTAGTTCATAAAAAATATATTTTTCAAAAATCCGTTAAGGATGCGTAAGGCCTTAAATGTTAAGTAACAGTAATATAGAAATATTTTGTAAAACAAATTATTTACTAGACTTTTATTACTTTATTCATTATCCCAGTTTTATTATTAATATTGATCTAAAAAAACATTGAGACTTTGTGGTTCAGTCGAATGTTAGAAGTTCTGGGTATTATTCATATTATTTATTTGAATATGAATACAAATATTGAGTTCAGAAAGAAAGTTATGAGTAAATATTGAATATCTAAAAGATTAAAAAAAAAAAACAAATAATAATCATTGATGATCGTAAAATGAGTTGATTATCTATTTAGTTTGGCTGTTAAGTCTTGCATGCAACGTTAGGTTAAAAATTTGTAATTTTCAAATTATTTTTGATAAAGATTTTATGATAAATTACAATCCTATTGTTTACTTAATAGTAAATAACAAAGAAAATGAAAAAAAATCATTACAAGAATATTTATCACTAAAGATTTAAATTAGATATAATACAAATAAACAGTTATATCCAATTTAGACTTATACGCTCGAGTGGGTGGTTTAATGACTATATAATTCTATATTGGTAAACAGTAAATTAAAAATCATATAATAATATGTGAATACATGATTAATATTGTTATGAAACAGAAACTAAAATAAACAAACATTGTTTTATATGGAGGAAAAATAATTAAATTCATAATATTTATGGAATATATTACAAAACACTTCTACAAAATAATAATTTACTTCTTTCAATGTATTGCATCAATGATGCATGATGAATCGATTGAATTTAACATCATTTATGCCATCATAAATATATTCTAAAATCAAAGATATCATGTAACCTATCATTATATAAGCAGGAGTGCACCCAAAGGGTATACTAAATATACGACGTATACTCTCAACATTATTTTTGAAAATGTAATCATGAGACTTGAGAGTAAACATATTGTACGCTAGTTGCTGTATATACGGGTTTTAATTTTGGCCTTATTTTGTAGTAGGCATTCAGTTTTCCTCCAGAGACAATTAGTGTGAATTAAACAAATACAATGAAGTAACTATTGATGGTATCAATTCATTTAAATTATTTTAATTTTATGTGCATTTTCAACGTATACATTTCAGTTTTTCATTTAATATATATATAACATTTTCCTACCACCAACATCTAAATAATAAAAATGTCCATATTCAGACTTTTGTTGGCGCAGTACGCTCTCGATAAAATTTGACAAGAATATTTGCGCACGAGTACAGTGTAATGGATCAACAGAATCATAAATTATCCCTGTTTCTGTTGCTGAGACGTGCACAGTTATTAATAAAGGTGTGTTACGACTGTAGCTAAAACACCTTAAACAAGTGCAAATTAGTAAGGTACGCCGTATTAAAGTCACGGTACACGGCACACCCCAAATCACTGAAGCTGTTCGATCGATACGTACGATTAAACGTTGTTCACTGGCAGACATTAATCATTGAACACGCGATTCGAGT
>NW_020272716.1:0-15357 GCF_003268045.1 Sipha flava
AGTGCAGCATAGACAAGACTCGTCTGATTTGCCCTTGTTTTCGGATCCCTTTTATATGTGATATTGTATGTGTGTGTGTAAAATCCCAAGTGTGTGTGTGTAAATGAAATAAGATAATAAAATATGATAAATGTGATGAGTCGTTATTGATTCGGTGTGTGCGCTCTAAAATATGATAATTCTCTATTGATTCTGCATGCGTGTACTATCTCTTGACTGGCCCATACTTATTACAAGATTCAGGATGTGGTCAACCATCCACGTATATGTGACTCCGATATTCATATTCTTATTTAAACAGATAACCATGTGAACAATTTAACTTATTCACACGCCCAGTTTCGATGTTCATGAGAACCTCTTATAATGTGTGTTTTATATTATGAGACTACGCAGTACGCGACAAAAGTTATAGGATTCTTTTGAATATTTATTGAACCGAAATCGATTCCACAACATTTCGAACCGATAACACAATATTTATTGGACTGATAAAACTTATTGGTCCTTTGTGCAACGGGCCAAATTTTTATCGATTCGATAACCTAGTTATTGGTCCTTTGTGCAACCGGGCCTAAGTGCTATAAAATCCCAACCCTGGTGATAACCTTATCTGATGGCTTATCTTAGTCGTAATGGAGGGAAAATTGATTTCAATATTTTTTTTGTTCTCCGAGTTTTACTTTTACGTCATTCCTCCGCCGCGTAACGGATACGATTGTTACGCTAAGAGGATTGTTTTTCGCGCACAGTATATGGACTCCAAGCTCTGTGGAACACGCTTGTATACGCTTGGCGCAATCCGTCCAGTTGAGCTGTAATCCTAAATTGCACGTACGAGCTGTGTTTTCTCAGTGGTGTTCGATCCATTCGGAACACGTCGAAGGAGAATCGGTCAACTGGTATGGAATTCGTTGCGAGAAGTTTTTTGAGATGCCACTCGAGGACCGACAACGATTCGGCAGATGTCTCCACACAGGTTGTTAAATATGATTTCTTTTTGAGTACACTCCATAACGTTCTCGCGTTGATTGCAGGTGTGGCAAGCAGTATTTGAACCGTCTAAAACATCTAATTTGGTGGCTACATGTGGCGGAAATAAGGTTTGCATCATTGATGTGAAGACCGCAACCGTTCAGTATAGATATACTTGGCCAAAGTAATGTTTGCTTGGTTTTTCTTCACTGTGTGTATTTTGTATTGTGTAAATCATTGTGTATTAAGAACAGACTGAAAAACGTTCTACTATGCGGTATAACAATTTATTCCGACATAAATAAGTCCATTATATTTTGAGTCTGTTAATTATTAACATTATGTTATATAATGTACCAAACAAATTATAAGATAAATACTGAACTTAAGTAATCTTCTGCACTTTCTAAAAAGGAACAGATCTGAAACTGTTAATTCACAAGCTTCAAATGTGCAAATTATATGGAAGTTTATTAATACATTATTAAACTTATTAAAATTTGCTTTGTAATATTTGTCAATAATAAATATGGAAACTCATGAGGCAGGTCTTAAAATGTAGTATATTTAATTATACTTAATATTTTATGTTGTACAGAGGAATTTTTTACACAATATCATGGAGTACAGCTTGTCCAGAAAATAATATATTAGCTACTGCTGGAACAAACAATACGATCGTGTTTATAGACCTATCAACTAAATCAGCATATTTTCATTACAAAGATTTTGATTATAAAAATTGTAAAATTTTTATAAGCTCGATTTTATTTCATCCTTTTGAAAAAAAACTATTTTGTTAGTATTTCTTATTTATGTATTAACTAGTATTTTTGTTTATTAAATTACTGTCTCTTTCTAATATCAGGTGCCCAAAACGATGGACATTTATACATATTTAAATTTGAAATCAATGAAAGACGTATCATAAACCTGAATAAAGAATATGTTGTGGATTTTAAATGTGAAATATTTGGATTGGCAATTTGCACAACTTATGATTGCTTACTCATTGCTACCAATGCCGGATTAATGGGATGGAATAACTCTCAGAGGTACTCTCAATCTAAATCTATTTAAACTATCAGATAGTTATTAATGTAATATGTATCCCAGATTTCATATAAGTGTAGTTGATTTACATGTATTAGTCTCATAATAATTAAAGATTTGTGACCAAGAACTGGACTGAGTTTATACATCTGCTGGTCACTTTTCCAATTTATTTCTAACATTTTCAATATAATTTAAAAAATTTAGAAATTATACTAAATTTTATTCAGTAAGTGTTTTTTTTTTATCTACAGTAATCTTTTGTATGTATGGTTTTTGTTTAAAGAAAATGGATGATAGAATCACTTTATTTATGTTATGAAATTAGTAATTTTAGCAGATACATTGGTGCCACTTCAGTATACGCTCTACAGACTAGTTTTTGTTTTGGTATGCATTCCACCATACTTCGTTTTAACTTTACTTAATTTTATTGTTGGTACACCTGAATGTCTTCCAACAAGGTAAGAAAAAGATCAGGACCATCTCGACTTACTGTCAATTAGCTAGCAACAGTAATCAAGATGAGATTGCAAATAATGAAGAGAAACTCCCTTCGTTTTCTACAATAATTTAATTTTCATGTCTAACTATGACCTCTAAATACTTTGAATGTGGGCTCCTGTATTTTCATCTATCTATGAGATTTGATGATTTACAGTTTTAAGAAAAAAACCTTGGCTTGTGAGACATATATATGCGGCCTATTCATCAGAATGCATTTCTGATCCTGCCTTGCACTCACAACCATAAGAAATACAGTCATTGTCTAATATAGAACGGGTGTAGAACTGACGTAGAACAGGAAAAACCGGTAGAGAGCATACCGAAGTGGCACTGATACATCTTAGTTTTAGTTTCTGAATGAAACAGAGAATGTATTAGTTTAACCATGTGTTTTTATTTATTTATTTTTTTTTTTTTTGAGATTATACACAATTTCAATTAGAAAGATTGCTTCAATCATCACCAAATAAGAAGTAAATTATAGGGAAATAGATTCATTTTCAACTGGGGATTTTAATTTAAAACCTCATAATAATAATCACCTTTTATTTTGTCACATACTATATATTTTTTTATCTCTGTGTAAATGATTTCGACTAGAAAAATTGCTCTGATCATTACAATCATAAGTTATTTCTGATGGGAAATTATGTTTGAGTGGTATGTTGAGGAGGGTAATTTTATGAATTTTTCAATAGTTTTTTTAATAATTGCCATAAACTGATGGAAAGTAATAGAAAACAAAAAATCTACAGCATATGAGTTTTTAATGAAATTGAATTTTAATTTTCATAATTATTAAAAAAATAATAATAAGACACCTAAAATTTTCACTGAAAGCTAATATCATTGTGCTCTATTATTTTAGAATTTTCTAAATATTTTTAAGGTATTAATAGATAATTGAAAATTTCATATTTCTTAGCTTTTTTTTTTTTTTTGAAAATTTAATACAAATTTCTTTATGTATACCTGTTATTGGTTAATTAAAAAAATGTTGCGACTGTTTAAATATTACAATTTGATAAAACATTAAAAATCACAATACTCAAATACATTCTTGAAGTTAAAAATACATAAAATTTAAAATTTTTGTCTATATATACAAGATTTTCTTTAAAATAAATTTACTGGAAAGTTGCAAAAAAATCTGATATTAATATAATATAACAAATTTCTATTAAATTATATAAGTTATTTAGTTTTTTCTTATAAATATTAGTTGTAGCAAATTGAAAAATATATTAAGCATTTATATTATAGTCTATTCCAAATAAGATTGGAAAAATGCAGAGCCGTGCCGTGGGGGGGGGGGCCAAGGGGGCCCTTGCCCCGGGCGCAAATTTTAAGTGGGCACAAAAAAATTAATCAAAATTAGTAAATTATTTTATAATGCTGTTGTGGACCACATTATACATAATAAATGGCAGGTATATATTTGACACGCGCCGTCAGCGATAAAACGCCGATAGTGTTGTCGCTGTTTTCTTGAAAAGCGTTATCGATGATATACGTACTCCAGTCTTATTTTATTTTTGCTTTCATCGTCTTATTAGGTACTTATTAGTTATTATAGTACTATATTGTATGTAGCAATGTAGCTATTACAAAATTTATCTTGATTCCGCCAACCGGTGCCCACGATAAATCGTTAACTAATACCCACAAGTTACAGCTGTACAAAAAAATATTAGTAGCTGTAGTTTGGTGGTTTGGTGAGTTATATTGCCGCGATTTATTGAAATATTTCAATTCGTTTAGTCGTTTAACGTTTTTGTAGAGACCAATAATTTAAAACGAGCGTTCTGTACTTTAGATCTCAATTAATAAGGTAAGAGTCGTATATTATACATTATTATCAATCTAATTAAGTCGGTACATAACATAATAGATTTATTTAGAATTAATACGTATGTATACTCAGATTCCATTTTGCACATTTTTACTATAATATTTTAATTTATTGTAGAATGGGCCCCAGAAAACTATCAGGTGCACAAAATAGAAAAAAACTAAAATGTAAACAATTAGAGAATAAAATGTTAGCAAATCAATGGGGAAAATGGTTAAAAAAATCAAATCAACAAAATACTTCAACAAATTCGGCTAGTCATGTTAATGAAACTAATACTAATACTAATGAGGTAGTGGACGAAATTGAGTGTAATGAATCTAGAGAAAATCCCGAGAAATTAATACCTGAAATTGAAATGTTAAAAGAAATTTCTATTCCTGAACCTAAAATGTATAATGTAGAGATTGAAAAAAACACCGAAACTGAATCACATGTTAATGAATCCGAACACAATATATTTATAATTGATTTTAACGATCCATCTTCTTGGCCACCAATTACTGATAAAATTCGTTCATTATTAATTAATCATGGTCCGGAACAAGGTAAAAACTCAAACTTCTATTTTTCTGAAAATGATACTGATAAAAGGCGTTTTACTGCCAATTGGTTTACTAAAATTATTTCAAATGGTGAAAAAGTAGAACATTCTTTGCTTATTTACAGCAATAAAACCAAATCTGTTTACTGTTTCCCATGTATGCTCTTTGCAAATAAAACCATGACATCATCAGCTATTACAATCCGAAACATGGATTTAATAATTGGAAAAAGTTAAATCCGAAAATAACTGACCATGAAAATAGTAATGAACACCGTATGAATATGTTTAAATGGAAAAATGTAAATAAAAATAATACAATTGACTGAGCATTGAAATTGAAATAAAAAGTGAAAAAGATTAATGGAAACATATTTTAAATGTTGTAATTGACTGTGTAAGATTTTGTAGCGTAAACAATTTTGCTTTGAGAGGATCTAATAATGAAATTGGAAAGCCTGGATGTGGAATATTTTTAAATTTAATTAGCCTTATTAGCAATTATGATTCTGTTCTATCGAGTCATTTAAAATATCATGGTCAAACTACATATTTATCAAATAAAATACAAAATGAATTTATAAATTTACTAGGTTCAAAAGTAAGAAAAGAAATCATTTGTATAATAAAAAAAGCGAAATATTTTTCTATAATTTTTGATTCTATTCCGGACATATCTCATAATGATCAACTCTGTCAAATAATTAGATATGTTACTGAAGTTAATAATGAAATAGTAATTGAAGAAAGCTTTATTGATTTTATTAAAACAAATGAAAAGACTGGACTTGGAATAGCTACTGATATACTTCAAAAGCTGGAAGTTGATGGACTTAATTTTAAAAATTGCTGCGGACAAGGGTATGACAATGGAGCAAACATGGCAGGCAAGTACCAAGGTGTACAAGCTCGATTGCAAGAAATTAATGAACGTGCCCAATTTGTCCCCTTGTGCGGCCTACAGCCTTAATTTAATTGGCGTACATGCTGCTAGTGTATCGGTAAAAATTATTTCATTTTTCGGTGTCGTACAAAGTATTTTTAACTATTTTTCCGGTTCAACAAGTCGATGGGAAATATTAATGAGGTGTTTGAAAATTACTTTAAAAAACGTATAGTGACACACGCTGGTCATCCAAATACAATGCAGTTCATTCGTTATATTGTCAGTTTGGTGAACTAGTGAAGGCCTTATGTGAAATATCTACTAATCCAACTTTTGGTGACGGAATAGCTAGTGCAGAAAGTATTTTAAAACAACTTGATTTGAAATTTGTTTATTTTTTAATTATGCGGGATAAAATATTAAATCAAATTTCTCGTGTGAATAAAGTTTTACAAAGCTCAACTATTACCATTGGTCAGGCCTCAAAAATGTTTATTTCATTAAATACTTTTCTTCAAGAAATGCGTGACAGTGGAACTGAAGAAATTAAAACCGAAACGATAAGCATTTGTGAAAAATTTGGTATAAAATCAGAATTCAAAATAAAACGAAAAATAAAAATGAAAATCACAAGTGGAGGGAGGTCAACAAGTGAAGGTTTTTCTGCCGATCAATTATTAACATTAGAATATTACAAAGTTCTTGATAATATGATAGCTGAAATTCAATGGCGTTTTGAAAAATTATCCATTATTTCTAATGATTTTGAATTTCTTTCCGGCCATTCACTATTTGAAACGCCTGTTGAAATGATGAAAAAATGTGCAGCTGACTTGGCAATAAAATACGATGAAGATATAGGTCCAGAAATCATTAACGAAATAGAATTTTTTAAATATCAAGCAAAAGTAATACTACCAGATGTGCAAAATGCTACTTTTTTAAATATTTTAAATGCAATAAAATCATGTGAACTTGACTCAACATGTCCAAACTTGGTGATTGCATACAGATTGTACCTTACCATGCCTGTTACTGTGGCAACTGGAGAACGTTCCTTCAGTAAGTTAAAATTAATCAAGACATACTTACGATCGACCATGTCCCAAGAAAGACTAACTAACTCGGCAATATTATCAATAGAAAATAAAACAACACAAAAAATCGACTTTGAAGATGTTATTGAAGATTTTGCTTCAATCAAGTCCAGAAAGATTAAATTTTAAATAATACAATAACAATAATAAACTTAAATAATTTTAAATAAATACTTGATTATTAATACTAATACTGAGTTGCATTATTTTTAATTTTTTTTCTAATAATAATCACATAATTTATTACTGTATAAAAATTATTTCATAATTGATTAAATAATTGGGAAGGGGGCGAATATTTGTCATTTTGCTCCTGGGCGCCATCTCTTATCGGCACGGCTCTGGAAAAATGTACTAAGAAAACGCGTCGGGTTTCGCGCAGGTATGTCACTTTATCTGCCGGTGGCGAGCGCTGACGATTCGGTTGTATACAGCCTGACTATATTTTCTATCATCACCACTTTGCTTGCTTACGATCTGTTGACAACGTACTTTGCGTATACACTAATTTAACACTATATACACGGCGGCAAGCTCTAGCCGCTGACCGATCACAAAGTATGCCGAATCCGTAGCCAGTCACTGTGGACCTGCATGCGCGATTTTTCCAGACTTATTTGGAATAGACTATAGCATTTTAAAGACATTTAATAGCCTCCAAATATTTTATGAAATTTGTGTTGTTTATAGGCATTTAAAATCTTCCTAAATTTTAGATTTTTTTTTTTTTCATTGAAAAAGTTAAAAAATGTTACTCAAAATTGTTTTATTGGTCATTATGATAAATTTGCTTGAAATTTCAAAAATTCAAAGACAGCAATATCATTTGCTCATCACTGTATTATCACTCATCGCCCAATCTAAGATTTTTTTTTTTTATGTTTTTAAACTTATTACCCCCAACATAATCAATTTATTCAATAAAATATTAAAATATCTGATGCCTATGCCGTATAAACTAAGAAAACAATCGGAAGATTTTTTTTTATTTTGAAAATTGTAAGATAAAAAATAAAAACTAACCTCTTTTAATAGTTGTATTTTCTCTGTAAATCTTTATTAGAATGCTTTTTAATACCAATTTTTATTACTTTAAAATATATATATATATATATATACAGAAATCTTATAGTTTATCAACACTGAAACCATTATTAGAATGCATTGATTTATCAATTGTTATTAAAGATGTGTATAAATTGTATGTTTAGTCAGAATCAAGAACTCATTGTTTTTGAATTTCCTGAAAATCCCAATGATTTGTACAAGGGACAAAATGAAAAGGTGATAGATTCAATTGAAACTATTAAAAACGGTTGGATAGCTACCAAAGTAGCTTTGCACGGAGTTATATATATTTTCAATCTACAAACACCACTGTCCCAAATCAAAAACAACCATTGTGTAGTAAAACCAGCATATATTTTAAAATGGAGTGATACGGATAACTATTTTATGGGCTGCGGTATTGGTCTCGGTAAGTATTTATAGTTATAAACATTTTGATCTGTTTAATTAATATTTTACTTTTACTTTTTTAGATGGAAAACTCTTGGCATGTGGAGACGATAAAGGTAGAATTTGGATTTACAATCTAAAACAAATTGACTTTAAAAATGTAAAAGATGACCATACTAAGACCATTGATGCATATACTGTATTAAAATGGCCTAAACTTCAAGACTGTTATTTAAAAAAGAGAAAAAAATTGGAAGTAGATGTTTATGACATTGTAATGGCCAAATGTGCAGTACACTCTAGTGGCAAATATCTTGTAGCTGTAACTAATAACAATTTTGTTTGCTTATATTCGCTGTCTAAACTTACCTGAAATACAATGTTGTTTAAGATACAATTTTAATTGAAGTATTGTATTCATAAATTATAATAAATAAAATATAAACATTTTAAAATGCAAGTAATTATTAAATATACTTAAATATATATATATATATATATATGTATATTTAATCAGCCGCAGAAAAAATAAATTTGTTTTTTTTTATTTACAATACTAAATACATAATACTTAAGAACTAATTCAATTGAGTTTTGTCTCACATGGTGAGGTAAACTTTATGATTAATTTTAATTAAAATATTTCTATAATGTTAATATTCTGATGGTTAAAAAAAAAAAAGTAGTATTAACTAGTCATGATTATTATACTAGCCTTGACGAGAGGGGAGTCAGAGTTGCTATCTAAAACAACTAGGTCTTATATTTTACTTTATTATTAATTTTGCGTAAAAATTATTTTTAATTTAAATGTATAATATTACTTTAAAAATATTAAAAACTACAACTAACGTAGAAGTGAATAATTTAGAGTGCTTGGTAAATTATTTGATTCATTTAAGAAACAACTAGAAAACATTTTTGAACAAGCAATCTTTCCAGAAAAACTTACTATTAAAAAGAAACTAGCTGATGGGTTAATTCAAAGTAGATAACTGCAAATGAGAAATGTTGTTTTAGTAGGTGTTTTTTTTTTTACTTGATTGTGATAGTAAATATTACAGTACGGTGGTATACCACTGCTTCAAATATAGATTAATTTATAAATTTTCTATAAAAATATACAACTCTTTCAACACAAAAATAAATTAAAGATCAAAATAATCTACCTGCCTTCATAGCAATCACATTTCTGAAAATCTGGTGGAAGAAATGAATCACTTGGAATCGATTCAGTCTGGTAACTTCAATAATTGTTTTTCTCCTCTCAACCACACACTAGAAAAACAAAAGCATAAAAGCATTTATCCATATATATGTATTGCTCTTTGATTATTTTGCACATTGCCAGTGATTGTTAGCATAAAAGGTAATTTAGTACATTATAAAGCAAGAATGAAAAATTTTCTCTGATCAAACATGGCTCAAGAACGACTATCAAGTATGGGTAAACTTGTTTTTTTAACAACTATTTAATTAATAATAATAACTATATTTTTATTGGATAAGGCTTAGTTTAGCATATTTTATTTTATTAACGATGTACAAAATGTTGATAATTTAGAATCTAATATCTGTGATTTGGAATCAAACATCAATGACTAAAATAATTTAAATCAAATTTTGAAACTTTAAATACTGTAAAAAAAAGGATATCATTACTGGTGCACAATATCTTAATTAATATTACATTAGAAAAATTATTAAAAACTGAAAGACGTGATACTAAATGTATTACATATTTTAGTTCCAAGACAGCTTGAATTAGCCTCACTTGCCGTTAATATACTTTTAGAGGACTTGATTTCTTAAATTTAGTACTTTGGTTGATATAAAATTTAATTTCTCAATTAATATTATACATATAATCGTTTTATTTTAACGGTACTTGTTTGTTATCGCTCCATCCATATTACGCTGTTCCTACAATTATTGTGCTTAACTCGTGATATTTGATTTATTTTATTAATTATCTACGTGAGGTATGTGTATGGAAGTTAGAAAATAATTATAATACAAAAATTGGTGGCCCCGGTTTTTTTGGTGAAATAAATGAGTTTATTTGTGCGTAGAAAAAATAATACTGGACATTTTCTGCGACAGCAATGGATTTTCGATGGAATATATAGAGAAACCAACACGTGTTTTAAATTTAGTATACCTAATCGATCTGTGAAAACATTGTTACCTATAATATAAAAATATATAAAACCTGGTTTAATAATCATGTCAGATTTTTGGTAAGCTTACAATAATTAGCAGTAAGCGGGATTCGCCACACCTATAATTTTGTTGATTCGTATACAGGGGCACACAGGGCCGGACTGGCCTACTGTGCAACATCACAGTAGGCCGCGGCCGTGAAACAAATCTACCGAGTTTACAGAATAGTGAACAGATTATCTGTTTATAGAGTACCTTGGTACCTAATTACATTTTTTAAATGAGCTCAAGGTACGATTGTAGAAAATCCTATATAAATGTTATAAATTATATTATACTGAAATCTAGTTTGGATCAGCTTTTTGGCAGTAGTAAATCTAGTTTTTACCGTGCTTAATGCATATTATATATTATGAATATTGTACATGCTTATACATGTGTGTTATTATTATTAATGTTATTACAGACGATAAAATAAATAAATTAAAAACTAAGCCCGTGACGGACCGTATGACTATATTACTATTCATAAGCGTGCACACGGGGTAGTCAGGGTAGGTACTTGACTATTCTGTGAAACTTCCCACCCTCACCAAAATATTCAATATGATCACAATAATAAATAAACATATTATTTTCAACCACTTCGAAACATTAGTTAACGTTAAAAAAATGTAAGAATACTGGAGAAATATAGTTATTAAGTTAAATGAAGTTACGAATGCAAATTTTTTGTTAATATTAAATGATAATGTGTTATGTTTGACTACCCTGCCAGTTATGTCTGCACACGCTTATGTTACTATTATATCCTGTTGTATTGTTCAATCGTGGTAATCGTTTTTGGCTCTTGCTTATCAAAATAATACTTCGTCTGAGTTTTTCTTATGGCGGGCGCGAGAATAAATTAAATTGTATGTTTTTTTATTAAAAAAAATATTTTTAATTATTAATTCGAAATAAAATACGTTAATTCACAAAAAATAATATTGTATTATTATTAAACTCCATTATTGCAATAATACACATGCTTATTATTTTAAAGCGTATACTTTATAGTACAAAGTAAATTTATTTTGTATAGTATCATGGGACATAGATTATGGATAACATCACATAACTAATCATGATTGTTGAATATAAAGGTTATAAAAAACTGTCCCCCTCTAACCTCTTTAAATCTTATCAATTTTGTAGGACAAAACACATTTAAAAATTCCCGAAATAACACATTGTGGGCCACTAGTTTACCTAATGGTAGGCCGGTACCCTCCCAGTCCAGGCCTGGGGGCACATATCCAAAATATTGCGAGGTTACGGGAATCTGCAAAGTGGGGATCATTTTGGTAGAATTTATGTAGAAAACACGTCTCGGGGAACAAAATGCATTTGAAGGCTATCATAGAAGTTATTTCTGAGTTCTAACCTCCTTTGTAATTTAACATAAATAAATGTTAAATATTGAAATATTTTTTAAATTTATTATATTATTTTATTTATGGCTGGGCGAAAACAATCATCTTTTTATCAAATATTTGGAAGTCTTCTAGTTTGAGCTTTTAACCTGGTTTTTCCAAATTTTCTTGATCTTATAAGCCACGAAGAAATATTTTTCTTCCAACTGTTGGTTAGTAATTTTATAAAATGTTCAAAATGTTACTCTCCGTAAAAAGTTGAAATAACCAATTTATTTGTATTGGTGATAAGATTCAATTAAATGTATCATTGTTAATGACTGTTGGATACAATTACTCTTCAGAGCACAATACTTTGTTCAATATCAAAAACTAGTAAATAGTAGATGTAGCATCTTCTAAATAATGAAATAGAATGGTACAAATAATAATTCTATAGCAATGTTAAGTCTTAGTCAATAATTTAATCTAAATTAACAATCCTCAATATTATATGAACTTTAAATCTTGAAAAAATTTTTTATTTTCTAACAAAAATGTATTCAAACTACTCTAATGACGAATTTCAAACAGCCTTAGTCAATAACAATTTCATATTTGTTGTCAATATCAACAAAGCGTATAACTTTTAAAAATATTATGTAATTGCAGTTGAAATACTATTACAATATAGGATAAAGTTGTTAAAATTGTTGTAAAAAATTTTATTTAGAACTTAAGACTAAAAAAACTGGTATTTATTCACTGGTTTATAATACAAAATACATTTAGGAATGAGTCATATGCTAAATAGTTAAGGATAGAAACGATGACAGAAACTAAACGATCAATTAAAATTATTAATCACAATGCTTTGATGATTTGAAAAAAACATATTTTCTTAATTAACTGAGATAATGCAGGTACTTAGTTAGTGCCGGTAGATCCAAAACCACCTTCTCCTCGCTCGGTTTCATCTAAGGTCTGAAATAAGATAGTACAGAAAATAAAAAATTATTAATGAATTGATGTAATTAATATAATACAATAATATTATCATAATACCTTGAACTCTTTCAATTCAGGGTAGACAATCTTCTCGCAGATCAGTTGAGCGACTCTGTCACCTGGATTCACTGTGAAGTCTTTGTCAGAATGATTGAAGAGCAATACACCAACATTTCCTCTATAATCTTCATCAATCACACCAGCTATAATAAAAGTATAAATAAACATTAAATCGTATGAACATATTGTACTTTGATATAGAAAATAATTCAAACACTTACCACCAACATCTATGAAGTTTTTCCAAGCAAGGCCAGAACGTGGAGCAATGCGACCATAGGTACCGTGTGGCACTTTGATTTGAATGTCAGTTTTGATCAGTTCTTTGTCGTTGGCTTTGACAATGTACGAGTAAGCACTATAAGGACAAAGACAAGATAAAATTATCCAGCCTTCTCACTTTACACAATAAATCATTTTTCATATGGATAGTTTATCAGTAAGGAGATTAGTACTTAGACAAGTAATCTGTTGAATTACAAGTGTAAATATATGGTTTTATTTAATGAGTTTCACGAAAATCCCAAGATTGAAAACTATCCAAGAACATATTACAGTGTTGTGGTGATAATAAAAATAAAAAAATAAACAAAAAACATGTTAAGGGCTTGTCGTTGGAAAAACGATGGTGCGACGAACAAGTCCGAAACACTACGACGGAGGATGATCTAACCTAATGCGAGACGACGTTGGCGGCTACAGCAGCAACGTCGGAATGCATCGAACAATTTCCAAGCAACGACGAACACGCGGAACGCTGTGATGACGGTAAAACGGACCACGTGGTCAGTAACGCTTACCTTCTCAAGTCGAAGCCTGCCGCGCGCCTGCTACCCTTGACGGGCGCGTGCGCGTGATCGGTGATCTTGGCGAAACTCAAAACGACGTCGTCGGTCTCGTCATACTTGCAGACCTTCTTCTGGGGGCTAGGCATGGCGGCGATTGACGCGAGCTGTGGATTACAATCAGCGGTGCGTGTAAACGGAACAAGTGCACGGACGTGTAGAACGAAAATGTGGCTGCGGAACAGACCGCGCCTGGTAATCGTTATTGGCGGGAAAAAATCAAGTTCTTATCACGCGAAGAAAGGAAAGATTTTACCGCCAATTTGAGAGACGCGGGCACTCCGTAAAGAGATTAAACTGCACGCGGGCAACACTGGCCGTACCGGTCGTGCACGCAGTGTGACCATCCCCTCATTCAGCCCCTACCGCACCGAGCGCGCGCACAACCCATTTTGAATTCAATCGAGGGAAATAAAAGAACGGCAATACCGTGTTATTTGAGGGCCCGATGCCAGTGGTGGCGCCAAAGATCCACCTCGAAAACCTCTGGCCCACCCGTTGGTCTGCCTAAAATGTTTGTTATAATCTAATAGTTTGAAATCGAATAGTTTTATTTTTTTTTTTCTAAGAACGTTTGTACCAATATTTTTTTTACCTTGCAAAGATTACCAAGAAAATATGATTAGATAACCCTTACCCAATGAGTACGGTTTAATAATCGTAAGTGTGTGATTGGAAAAAAAAAACAAGGCTTAGTTCAAAAAAATGATAAAAAATTGGCAGTGTATACGGTAGAGATGATAAGCCATCATTGTCTCGTCAAATGATGATAATAATGTCACTAAACGCGATATTATTAAATTTAGCGACAAATATAAATCAGAACCTGCAGCTGGTTGCATTAAAGACGACAGCGCGTTAATTATTCTCATTAGAGGTGTGTCCCGGCAAATGTCGTTAGGGGGCTGTAGATGATGCAAAAAATCGCGTAAAACAGGTCATAAGCTAGACAAAACTGTGGGACTTGGGTTTGACGGATTTTAATTTTGAAAACAAATTAAAAATCTTGAACATCTTTACTAAAACTTGTTCGAAGGAATTTTTATTATTACAAAAATTAATGGCGTACTTAAATACATAAAATACATAAATTTCTGTTTTTTTAAATTGTCAATATCTTATTATTTGATTACAATATAGAAAATTCCTTTGGTCAATCCCTAGCTAACATAGTAACTTAATTAAATCTGTTTTCAAAATTTAAATTCATCAATCCCAAGTCTCCCAGTTTTGTCTAGATTTTTGGCGTTTTTGACATTTTATTAGCATGGTGTAAATTTTCTTCGTGTTCATTGACCTGTGCATGCGCGTATGGGCGTTAGAACATTTCTAAGAATTTTAGTACCAAGCCATAACATAAATATTAAATACTACCCGCATTTCGAACGATTATCAATCAATTAGAACTAATGACTACGGAAATGAAATAATAATGTATTGTAACAATTACAATCATTGCAAAGTATAAAATAAATCATAATAAATCAATCCCAACAAAAACACTTCGTCGAACTC